>NC_038047.1:30003297-30158157 GCF_002211085.1 Panicum hallii
AGCACTCCAAAGCTCCTTCTCCCCCTTTGGCATCAATTTCCAGAAAGATCAATCCATCGGCGGCGGAGGAGGTGGTGGTGGGTAGAACGGCTGGTGTGGGTAAAAATCTGGAGGCGGCACTGGAGCCGGGAACACTGAGTAGAAGTGGTCAGAAAACCCAGTGAAGGCTGTGCTGAAGGTATCAAAGCGCTGCTCTAAATCCTGCTGCCTATGCTCAAGCTGCTCAAACTGCTCAGACGAAGGCAAATCCTCAAAGCGCGCGTCAAGAGCGGCTATATCTGAGTGTAAGTTCTCCTGAACCCCCTGCATCTGAGCCATCATGGGCTGGAACATCTGCTGCTGCATGTTCTGGAAGTTGAGGTCCATCTGACTCTGCATCTGACTAGTCAACCCAGCAATCTGAGAGGATAGGCTCTCCTGCATAGATGCAAAGTAAGGATCAAAGTAGCCAGCTGGAGGAGCCCACTGCGGCTGTACTGGAGAGTGCGGTGGTGGCATGCCATGCTGTGCTGCAGCTGCTCCTATGTGAGCATCATCGTCACTATCATCATCACCACCATGCCCCTGTGCTTCAGCATCTCCAGGGAAAGGAGTCAACGGCCTCATAAGAAAAGCATGGTCATTCTTGAATGGCCTAAAGGGAGTATGCTTGCACTCACAAACACCTCTAAATGATGTCTTCTCTTTGATGATGGACATGATGTATGGAGCAAAGTATAAGTTCATTTCCATATTAAGCCTTAAATCTGCTAGCTGATCCATGATGAGAGCAATGACATCAATCCTATTCCCATTCATGATATGAGAAATCACATTCCAATAGAGCCCTCTAACTTTGTCCTTGTTGCCACTCTTAGGCATGAATGTGACTCTTGCAATTTTATTGATCACTGCAGGATGATGCCTCAGACCCTGAGTCCCCCCAAAGGTTCTGACTATACCAAGATGTGCAGGCTCATAATACATGGGGTAGTCATTCTCATCTAGAGGATTTTCTAAGATGACATTCATGCTTTGCTCACTAGTGATGAAATTATAGTCCAACTGATTTGCTGCAGCAAACTGAGCAAAGGTGGCAAAATATATCCTCTTCCCAGTGGACCATCTAAGTATACCAGCTACCATGTCAATCTCTAGAGTGGCATAGAACTGGCGTATGACGGTTTCATTCCAATCACATCTATGTTGCAGAAAATTAGCTAATCCCATTTCCTCAAATCTATCCACTAGGTCAGTCATGACAGGATGTGATCGCATATACCCCAGGTCAATAGTTTGATGTTTGAACACAGTTTTCTTAACTAGATGACCGAAGTAAGCATCTTGTTGTACCTTGGTGCAGAAAAAGAGGATGTTGGTGTCACGAGGCATGGCGAACTGATTCACTGCTCTAGCATTTGCATAGCTTTCAGCAGTCCACTGTCGGCTAGGAAGATCTAGCCCCATCAAAGCAGTAATATCATCTTCAGAATCCTCTAAGTCCTCCTCTGAAGATTCATCACCAACACCACCCACTGAGGATGCTGCAGCCATCTCACTAGGATGAGGATCATAGTCCGAGTCATCTGAATTATCACCATCCCTTTGCCTCTTTGATGTTCCAGCCTTCTTGATTTTTGAGGTGAAAGCTTTGAAAATTTTCCGAGGTGGCCTGGGATCAAGAATTGACCATAAGAACAATCACAAAAGGAAGAAATCCAATCCATAATCATACAAGTCAATTCTGAATATTTCTGAAAAATTTGCCACCGGCGGACCGTCCGCGTGACACCGGCGGACCGTCCGCGTGACACGGGCGGACCGTCCGCGTACTAACAGCGGACCGTCCGCGACGCATCTGTTCAGCACATGAACACAGCAGTCGCCCCAACTTTGATCCATCCGCATTTTGAGTTTAGATACAAATCCACCAACCGAATTAATACTACACCATCTCCTCATCACTAGGAATAAAGTGCCCCAACTATTTGCAAGAATCCATGGCCCAAAAATAGATCGGAGCAACTAACCCTAACTCTTTCCAATGAGTAAATCCAAGAATAAGAGTTAGGGATTCATCGAAATACCGAGAGGACATGATGAAGAATCACAAGAAGAGTCCGGGGATGTGCTCGGACTGTCCGCGAATCACGCCAAAAATCCTTGACCTTGAAGTCTTCCCCACGTGCTTGAGAGAGAAAGAGAGAGGGCTTTTGGAGAGGATGACTCGGGTTGGTGAGTGGAGAGAAAGAAACAGCCCAATATAAGGCAACACTGGTCGGCCCCACCTTTCTGTCAAGTGGCGGACCGTCCGCTATTTACAGGCGGACCGTCCGCTTCAAAATTTCGTTGTTGACTTCAATTCTGCAGAGCGTTTGGTGTTCAGTCCAGATGACCCGCGGACCGTCCGCATCTTACAGGCGGACCGTCCGCTTCAAAACACTGTGGCCCAAAATAACATTGCAGTCCCTCTGGTGATCGCTTCACATGACCTGCGGACCGTCCGCCTGTTACACGCGGACCGTCCGCTTCATAACTTCTGCGGCCCAAAACAAGTTGCAGTGTCTCTGTTGAACTAACCTCATAAACCGCGGACCGTCCGCCTCTTACCCGCGGACCGTCCGCTGAACCAAATTTCAATCTGTTCAGTATTCAGCCAATTTTCACAATTCCAACTTCAATATGGGATCATTGCTCATATAAAAATCGAAAAATTTCAAATCTTGCATGAAAACCTTCCAAACTCTCATATGAGCAAGTTATAACAAGAATTCGAAAATAAATTGAGTGAAATCATGAAAGGTCATAAACGGCTCAAAAAATCCCACAAAAATTCAGAAAATTGAAACAAAGAAAACATGGAAGAACCATATGTCACACGTGCTAGTTTTCAAGCCACATTTGAGAAGTCAATGATGTTCAACTCATTTCTCAACTTGCAAAACCGAGATTCATCCAAGGGCTTAGTGAATATATCGGCTAATTGATCATCCGTGCCAATACCATCAATCTTAATATCGCCCTTGTTCACATGGTCTCTAAGAAAATGATGACGGATATCAATATGCTTGGTTCTTGAATGTTGAACCGGATTAGTAGCAATCTTCACGGCACTTTCATTATCACACAACAAGAGAATTTCATCAAATTTCACACCATAGTCAAGAAGAGTTTGCTTCATCCATAACAATTGTGCACAACAACTTCCGGCCGAAATATATTCCGCTTCGGCGGTTGAGAGAGCCACGGAATTTTGTTTCTTTGAAGACCAAGAGACAAGCGATCTTCCAAGAAATTGACAACCACCGGAAGTGCTCTTCCTATCAACCTTGCACCCCGCATAGTCTGAATCCGAGAATCCAACCAAATCAAAGTGAGCGCCCTTAGGATACCATAAACCAATATTAGGAGTATATTTCAAGTATCTCAAAATCCTTTTGACGGCGGTCAAATGACATTCTCTAGGTGCGGCTTGAAATCGTGCACACATGCAAACACTAAACATGATATCAGGCCTAGATGCGGTCAAATAAAGCAAGCTACCAATCATAGAGCGGTAAAGCTTTTGGTCAACCGGGTTACCTCCCTCATCTAGGTCGAGATGCCCATTAGTAGCCATAGGAGTCTTGATTGGTTTTGCATCTTCCATACCAAATTTCTTCAAGATGTCCTTTACATATTTTGATTGACACACAAAGGTGCCTTCCTTGAGTTGCTTGATTTGAAGTCCAAGAAAGAAACTCAATTCACCGATCATGGACATTTCAAATTCCCTAGACATCATTTCACCAAATTCCTCACAAAAACTTGGGTTAGTTGAGCCAAAGATAATATCATCAACATAAATTTGACAAACAAACAAATCCTTACCAATGGTTTTAGTGAACAAGGTAGTGTCAACCTTACCAATTTTGAATCCCTTGGAAATAAGAAAATCTCTCAATCTTTCATACCAAGCTCGTGGAGCTTGCTTCAAACCATAAAGAGCTTTAGAGAGCTTATATACATGATTTGGTTTCTTGGGATCTTCAAAACCGGGAGGTTGCTCAACAAAAACAAGTTCACTAATTTTGCCATTTAAGAAAGCACTTTTCACATCCATTTGAAAAAGTTTTATGTTGTGAGAACAAGCATAAGCTAATAAGATTCTAATAGCTTCTAGTCTAGCAACGGGGGCAAAAGTTTCACCGAAATCCAAACCTTCGACTTGAGTGAAGCCTTGAGCCACCAATCTTGCCTTGTTTCTCACAACCAATCCATCTTCATTTTGCTTGTTTCTAAAAACCCATTTAGTGCCAATGACATTATAATTTCTAGGCCTCTCAACTAAATCCCAAACTTGATTCCGGGTGAAATTGTTTAATTCTTCATGCATAGCATTCACCCAATCCGGATCTCTCAATGCATCATCTACACGGTTAGGTTCAAGAAAAGATACAAAGGAATAATGTTCACAAAATGAAGCGATGCGAGATCGAGTTTGGACACCCTTACTAATATCACCCATGATTTGATCCACGGGGTGATCCTTTGCAAGAATATGATGAGTCCTTTGAGGAACAACGGGTTCTTGAGTTGATGGGGAAGTTGCACTTGAAGAACCAACTTGATCTTGTACTTGAGGATCATCATTACTAGAATCTTGTACAACTTGTTGTGCTTGATCATTTGAGATAGAAGTTGAAGGATTAACTCTAATAGAGATAGAATGACCATCATCACCTTCATCTTCTTCTCTTGGTCTAACATCACCAATTGACATATTTTTCATAGCATTTCTTAAGCCATCACTTCTCACATCATCAAGATTTTCTTGTTCACTATGAGACCCATTTGTTTCATCAAATTCAACATCATATGCTTCTTCAACAATGCCATACGTTTTATTGTAGACCCGATAAGCCTTGCTACAAGATGAATACCCAAGAAGAAAACCCTCATCACATTTGCTTTGGAACTTTGATAACCGAGTTCCCTTCTTGAGAATATAGCATTTGCAACCAAATACTCTAAAATATGATATATTTGGTTTCCTTCCAATGAGCAACTCATATGGGGTCTTGTTATGGAATCTATGGCAATACAATCTATTAGATGCATGACATGCCGTGTTGATAGCTTCGGCCCAAAAACTATCGGAAACATTGTATTCGGAGAGCATTGATCTTGCCATATCAATCAAGGTTCTATTTTTCCGCTCAACAAGACCATTTTGTTCCGGAGTATATTTGGTTGAAAATTCATGTTTGATTCCTTTCTCATCACACCATTCTTCAACTCTTGTATTTTTAAATTCACTTCCGTTATCACTCCTCACTTTCTTCACCTTGAGTTCAAATTCATTTTCAGCCCTTGTCAAGAATTTCTTGAATATTTCATAAGTATCGGCTTTGTCATGAAGAAAGAAAACCCAAGTATACCTTGAGTAATCATCTACTACAACAAGACAATAGCAATTTCCACCAATACTTCTATATGTTGTAGGACCAAATAAATCAATATGCAACAATTCCAATGGTCTTTCGGTTGACATGACACTCTTAGAGGGATGACCATTTGCAACTTGCTTTCCGGCTTGACATGCACTACATAATTTATCTTTCTCAAACTTTACATTCTTCAAGCCAACTACTAAATCATGCTTTATAAGACGGTTGAGTTGTTTCATGCCAACATGACCAAGTCTTCTATGCCATAACCAACCCAAAGATGATTGAGTGAACAAACATGTAGACAAGTTTGCCTCTTTAGTAGCAAAATCCACAAGATATACATCCTCATATCTAAACCCCGTAAAGATGTGATTTAGTCCATCCAAGCTAGTCACTACAACATCATCTTTAGTAAAACTACACTTATATCCAAAATCACAAAGTTGAGTGACCGCTAAGAGATTAAACTTGAGAGAATCCACCAATAAAACATTTGAAAGAGAATGGTCACTTGAGATTGAAATCGTACCAACACCTTTGACTTTGCCTCGGCTATTGTCACCAAAGATGATATCACTATAGCCATCCACATTCTCATTTAGAGAGGAAAACATCATTGGATCTCCGGTCATGTGTTGAGTGCATCCACTATCAAGCACCCAATGTCTTCCTCCGGACTTGTAATTTACCTACAACAAAGAGACAACTCTTTTAGGTACCCAAACTTTCTTGGGTCCTTGAACGTTAGTGACCAAGACTTTTGGCACCCAAATGGCATTCTTTTTAGCACCATCTATAGGTATTCCAACAAATTTTGCACTAACATTGCCATTTGAATTTCTCATAAGAATGTAACTAGAATCAAAGGATATGACTTTCATGTTGGTGCAATTCTTCTCAATATGACCAACCTTCTTGCATTTTTCACAATATGACTTACCACTACTCTTCACAAAAGTGGTTTTGGTGTGCACAAAGGCCTTCTTCCCTTTCTTAGAAATATATCCAACACCTTGCTTGTTCAAAGTGAACTTTTGACTTGCCCAACAATGATTAAACATGGCTCTACTATCATAGCACTTTCTCAAATCATTAGTCAAGCAAGTAACCTCTTTCTTTAACAAATTATTTTCCATAATAAGAGATTCATTGCAAGATGAGTCATCAATTTTGGTGCAAGAGGAACTAGTTGAACTAGAATCGCAAGATTTATCATCAATTAAGTCACAACTCACACCAATGCTCAATGTTGCTTTTCTTTCATGATTAAGTAGGGCATTGTGAGCTTCCTCAAGCTTCTCATGAGTTTCTTTGAGATTCTCATGTGAAGTCTTTAGCTCCTCATAGGAATCTTGAAGAGAAGTAAATTTCAACTTCAATTCCTTTAACTTTGCCTTTTCTTTAGTCATGAATTCATCGGCATCATTTAGCATTTCAACAAGATCATCATATGAAAGTTCATCAAGTTCATCATCTTGTTGTACCTTTGCACCACCCTTTGCCATAAGACAATGTGGTGTAGAGAAGAGTGATGGAGCCTCCTTGATGGCGATCCCGGCAACTCCCTTGGATGGCTTGTCATCATCATCATCATCATCATCATCGGAGCTTGCATCGGAATCCCACTCAACAAAATAAGCTTGACCATTCTTCTTCTTCTTGATGAACTTCTTCTTCTTCTTTTCATCATTTTTCTTGTCCTTCTTGTCATTTTTCTTGTTTGGACAATTGACACTAATATGACCCATTTCACCACATTGAAAGCATGTCTTGTTCACAAAAGGATTTTTTCTTGATGATTGACCTTTCTTGCCAAAGTTCTTCTTGTTCATCATTCTATTGAATCTCTTGACAAAGAGAGCCATCTCTTCATCCGATTCTTCTTCTTGACACTCACTTTCTTCTTCCTTTTTGCTATCTTGAGCTTTGAATGCCACACTTTTCTTTTTCATATCAATTTCTCCCCCATGAGCTTCATCTTGAGATTTCTTGAACATGTCATGAGTGAGAACCTCTCCCAATATTTGTGTAGGAGTTGCGGTCTTCACATTTGACCTTACAAGCAAGGTCACAATTGTATCATATCTCTCCGGAAGGCATCTAAGAAATTTGTGGTTGAAATCCGCATCCGGTACCTCAAATCCAAGTCCCTTGAGGTCATTCACAATGTCATTTAGCCGGTTGAACATCTCGGCTATACTCTCATCCTTCTTCATGGTAAATTCACTAAAATTGCCCTTAAGCAAATATAACTTGGCCTCTTTCACACTTGATGTGCCCTCATGAATTTCCATGAGCTTTTCCCATATGTCATGTGCATTTGTGAGACTCTTGACTCTATTAAATTCGGTCACACCAAGGGCACTAAAGAGCACATTGACCCCTTGATCATTGAGTATCTCATTTTCCTCTTCTAGAGGTGACAAATTTTTTGAATCTAAAATGACATATCCATCATTTACCACTCTCCATAGCTTTCTACTCATGGCTTTGATATGAGCCGACATCCTAGTCTTCCAATAATCATAATTATTCCCATCAAAGAACGGTGGCTTCCCAACATGAATTCCATTATCACTAGTCATTGTTCTACTCCAAGATGGTTAAATCCGCAATTAATGGAGTACTTAGCTCTGATACCACTTGTAGGATCAAGAACACCGACTAGAGGGGGGGTGAATAGGCGGTTTAAAACTAAAACTCACAACACTAGAGAAAATTTGATTAGTAACACAAGAGAGTCCTATGTCATGCTACTACAATCTCTAAAAGGTTTGCAACCTAGGGTGACAAGATACAATTCAAGCTCTAATAAATTAAATTGCTCAAAGTAAAACAAAGATAAAAAGAGCAAGAGAGACAACCAAGCGTGACACACAAATTTATCCCGTGGTGTCGATGACTTGCCGGTCACCCCTAATCCACGTTGAGGTGGATTCCAAGAATTAACCGCTCCTCTATCAAGAACCTCTTGATCTTGAGCCGGCTAGAAGCAAGGAACCACTCCACACCTCGATTTCACTAGAGTTGCTCTTCACCACTCCGGCAAGGTGAGCACAAAACCTCTCACAACCGAAATCGGGGCTTCTCAACAATCTCCTTCAAGAAGCTCCACGAAATCACCTTCTCCAAGCCGTCTAGGGAGCGGCAACTCCCAAGAGTAACAAGTCAATGATCCTTGCTTGAAGATTCCCTAGTGCCACAAAGCTCAAACTCTAAATGCAATGCACTAGGAAGCACTCTCACTCTCAAAAATGCAAATCCTTAGCAAGTGTGTGAGAGAGAGGGATGTCTTAGCCTTAGAGAGTCAAGAATGCTGTCCAAATGGCCAAGAGAGACACCCAAGAGCCGGGCAAAGGGTATATATAGACATCCCATCAAAAACTAGCCGTTACAGTCTTTTCTGCGAGATCGCGGACCGTCCGGTTTCAAAAACCGGACCGTCCGCCGTTATAAACCAGAGAGTCAGAGAGCATTTAATGCGTGTCAGAACTAGCCGTTACAGCCCCGGCGGACCGTCCGCCCCCAACCAGCGGACCGTCCGCAGTTAAGAGTTCCACAACTCCAGAGACATGAGGGTCTCTGGAACACTCCTGGAATTAGCCTGCGGACCGTCCGCCACCAAGGGGCGGACCGTCCGCCGTTCAACCTAGAGGAACAAGCAGAGACAACAATGTTTCTGGATCAATTTATCAGAGTGCCTGCGGACCGTCCGCTCCACACAAGCGGACCGTCCGCGGGCCACACAAATTAGACAGACCAGAGAACATCCTTTCTGGAACGAGAAAGAGTTACAGTGGCGGACCGTCCGCTCAGGAGGACCGGACCGTCCGCCAGCCACCAGATAAACCCTCTAAGCCTTTCTGGAACGGTAGAGGACCGTCCGCACCCAAGGGGCGGACCGTCCGCTCTTGAGCAGTCAGCACTCAAAAATGTTCTTTTTCAAAAACCCGGCAAAGCGTAGTTAGCCCTCATGCATGCATTAGATATTTTGAGCAAAATGGCACTAGAGACCTGTCAAGCACGAGTACATGACCCCTCTTGATAGTACGGCTATCTATCCAACAAATCCGGTCACTTATCATCCACTAAGCACCTTGTGACCGGTAAAATTCAAAAGACCCTATTTTATACCTTTGCCTTGAGCCCAAACTTTTCCATCGTCTCCAGAAATCCACACGTTCGCAAATAACTCTCATTCATCCGTGGATCAACCTATACTCATTTTCTCAAAAAGAATTGTTAATCCACAAACCGTTGTCATTAATTACCAAAACACGAATTAGGGGCCTAGATGCTTTCACCCTTCTTCTCTCTCTCCCCGCGCGCGGCTCCTCTTTCCTCCCTTTCTTTTCCCCGCGCACGCGGCCCATCGGTCCCTCACCCGGCCCATCGGCGCGCCCGCCTGTGCCCCGCTTTCCCCCTCCTCTCCCTATCGCGCTGACAGGCAGGGCCCGACTGTCAGGCCTTTCTCCCCCACCGCACCGGACTCGAGCTCGAGTCCGGCTCGACCCCATGCCGCCTTCGCCATCTTCGCCTCAGGCCCGCACGCCCAGGCGTCCCCGCGGCGCCCTATAAATGCCGCCCGAACCCTAGCCCCCTCTTCCCCCAAGCCGCAGCCACCTTGCGCCCTAACCCTAGCAGCCGCGCCCGCCGCCGCCGCCTCTGCCGCTCGCATCTCGGGCCGCCGCCGCACCACCTCTTCGCTGCCGCCCGCCGTCGATTGACCGTCCCCGGAGCACCATGTGGTGGTGAGGAAGCTTCCCGGCCGCTTTTTCTCTCTCCCTCTCGCTCTTCCGCACCCGCACGGCAACCCCCGATGCGTCGCGCCGCCCCTCGCCGCCGGCCGCCACCCACGGCCGTCCTAACCCCTCCACAAGTCGCTAATTCGTTTCCCCGTGCCGTGCGCTACCTCCCCAACCAAACCCGAGGCCAACCCGTGGTCGGAAACGCGAGATCGCGTAATTCCGGCGAGGTGCCGCCGCTCACCGCCGTCCCCGCCTCGCCGCCGTACCCGCGCCGCCCTTTGCCACCCGGCTGTTGGATCTAGATCCAACGGCCCAGAACCGATCTAGCCCAGGTCAATTGTTTAGATACTGGTCAACTATATGTCTTTTGCAGATTAGCCCTTGCGTTTTCCGAAAATCAACCCGCACTCCACCTCAGTTCAAAAGTAATTGCGTTTCAGCCCTTTTTCTTCTGTTTAGGCCCCTGTAGTTTTTCAAAATCAAACCCGCCATCCAATATCCCTCGGTTTTGTGTTCTAACCCCTCTGTCTAGGGTTTAATTGCAATCTAGCCCCTGGATTCTTTGTTTTAGGTCCTTTTAGATCCAAATCTCTCGCATATAAGCCCCTGAAACCCTGTTTTAGCCCTAACTTCTCCGTTTTAACTCCGATTTCATCGATTCTTGCGCTCACGCGATCCTTACAACTTACACAATGTTTCTAAAATATTATTTTGTTTTATTTATATTGATTGGTGTACTATTTCTTATTATTTGCACTTTTTTGCCTGTATATGCTTGTGTGCGACGTTAGACGATGCGCAGTTCGAGGATCCGCAGGGACAAGACTTTGAAGAATTTCCTGAGCAGCAGCAGTTTGCTAATGAAGGCAAGTGGTCCTTGATCATGTTTCAGTCCTATTAATATCACAATTACATTTTTACTTGTTATGCATGCATGTGTCTAGAATCTGCTGGAATCCCAAATTAAGGATATGCCTAGTTTCTACTTAACTTCCTTGTTTAAACCTGGGTTGTTTTATTTGTGTTATAGCTACACTAGTTGCTTATTAGTAGACTTTGGATGGTTGGCAATCATGTTATCTCCTGTATCCTTCATGTCCTTTGGAATATTGTTTGGTGATAAATAAGATTATTGAATGAATTGTAATATGGAGAACCACCCAGGAAAACAGTACAACTACAGTACTACATGGCTCTGGTCTTGGCTAATTAATTAGAAACTCTAGCTTATGATGATCTTACCGAAAGGGCAAGAGGGGTTGCATCGTCGGGGTATAGCTTGGCCCTCTTGAGGGTGTGATATGATCCTGGGTAAGGCGTCCGCCTCATTAGGGGAAGTTATGACCGCTTTGACTTGAAACCTTAGCGGATTGTCATAAGTTAGGGAATCTTTGTAAAAGCCTCATAGTGAATCCCTGCCACTCACCTTGGAAGTGTTTAAGGGCCTTGCAAACCCAGGCATAAAGGGAAACATGAGCTGTGGGTAAAGTGTACAACCTCTGCAGAGTGAAAACTGATATATCAGCCGTGCTCACGGTTAAGAGCGGCTTGGACCCTCACATGATAATTGAACTTGAAGATGACTTAAGCTGTTGTTCTCTAATTGTTGTTGTTGTTTATTTACTCAGTTTTTATATAAGGGCTGGTATAAACTTAAACTTAGTTAATGCTTGCTAAATAAAATTTGACCAACTAAAATGCTCATCGCAGTCAAACCATGTCAGCTTATCCTTGATTTGGCCTTGCATGTCATATAATTTACTCCACTTGCTGAGTACCAACCATAAGTGTACTCACGCTTGCTTTATTGAAACCAATGCTGCTCAGAACAAGATAATTATCCGGAGTTTCCTGAAGATGTTGGCGATTTCTAGGTGTATGTCTCCCAGTCAACTGCCTGTGAAGTTGAAGTCCGCTGCTATTTATCGATGTTTGTTTATTCGTTTAAGATTAAGACTGTCGGTCATGTAATAAAGTACTATTATACTCTTTAACGTTAATGCATTGCTTCAGATATTCGCTTGTGATGTCTACTGTATGTGCGGAACTTGATCCTGGCGCATATATGGGATGCATTCGGTTATCTTTCCTAAACCGGGTGTGACAGAAGCATATGATCCTGGGTAAGGCGTCCGCCTCATTAGGGGAAGTTATGACCGCTTTGACTTGAAACCTTAGCGGATTGTCATAAGTTAGGGAATCTTTGTAAAAGCCTCATAGTGAATCCCTGCCACTCACCTTGGAAGTGTTTAAGGGCCTTGCAAATCCGGACATAAAGAGAAACACGAGCTGTGGGTAAAGTGTACAACCTCTGCAGAGTGAAAACTGATATATCAGCCGTGCTCACGGTTAAGTGCGGCTTGGACCCTCACATGATAATTGAACTTGAAGATGACTTAAGCTGTTGTTCTCTAATTGTTGTTGTTGTTTATTTACTCAGTTTTTATATAAGGGTTGGTATAAACTTAAACTTAGTTAATGCTTGCTAAATAAAACTTGACCAACTAAAATGCTCATCGCAGTCAAACCATGTCAGCTTATCCTTGATTTGGCCTTGCATGTCATATAATTTACTCCACTTGCTGAGTACCAACCATAAGTGTACTCACGCTTGCTTTATTAAAACCAATGCTGCTCAGAACAAGATAATTATCCGGAGTTTCCTGAAGATGTTGGTGATTTCCAGGCGTATGTCTCCCAGTCAACTGCCTGTAAAGTTGAAGTCTGCTGCTATTTATCGATGTTTGTTTATTCGTTTAAGATTAAGACTGTCGGTCATGTAATAAAGTACTATTATACTCTTTAACGTTAATGCATTGCTTCGGATATTCGCTTGTGACGTCTACTGTATGTGCGGAACTTGATCCTGGCGCACATATGGGATGCATTCGGTTATCTTTCCTAAACCGGGTGTGACAGAAGTGGTATTAGAGCAGTGTTGACTGTAGAACGTTAGCCTAGCTAGTAATGGTCGAACTTTAAGTCTTATCTTGCTTAGTAGCCAAGCATCTGCCTGTTGCTTTTGAACACTGCTTATTTCTTGATTATACCACTAAATTTGTCTTTTTCTCCTTGAACTCATGCTTATCTCTCAAGTGTGTTGATGTTTACAAAAAAATGCCATCTTGCTTTAAGGTCATCTATAGCATTTTTCTAAATGTCCTCTATCTTGCGTTGCCCTCACTTCTGTTGCAGATGGTCAGGACCAGGCAGACTGCTCGTAAAAGCACCCGTGGACCACCGTATCCGATTCATCACTCGCAAGAGGTGTCTGACCCAGAGGATGACCACCACTACGACCATTCCAATGGGGGATGGGTGGACACCGACACTGAGGAGGAGCCCATGGAGTTGCCGGATGACCATCCAGAGGTCTCAAGTGGCAGCAATGAGGGCCCTGCAGGAGGAGATGGTGGTGATTCAGGTGCCGCAGATGGAGACAAGGATAAGGGTGATGCTGATGACTCCGATGCGCCAGGAGATGACGATGACGATCCAGATGATGATCCAGAGCCAGCTGTCGCCACAAACCCACCACCACCTGAGCCTCGCTATGAGAAGCAGATACTTCACTTGGAATCTGCCGAGGGTCCATTCCCCGCGCTTCTCTGGAGGGCCATGCAGAGGATTGGCTTTCCGCGGAAGCCACATTTTGAGGCCCACTTGTTCCGGAATGCACAGCACGAGGAAGAGTGGTTGGTGTTAGTGTTGATTTGCGTCCCGGATGAGAGACCTGTGTGCTGGGGGAATACTCCAAGCACATTGACGAGGTGCCCAGGAGGACTTTGGAGGCAAGGACTAGTGAAGCTGCCAGGAGGGCACTCTACTTCCTTTGCTACGCTTACAAGGAAGAGCTCCAGGGCACTGAGTTTCAGCAGTTTCCACAGCGCAAGAGGGGAGCTACTTGTGCGCAGATTCCTGCCCCACCCCCTGGGGAAGGAAGCCTGCTCATGGATACTACGCAGGAGCTGGTCGCCGCTCTCAGCACGGATCTAGACGCAGCCGGGACAGAGATCCAGGAGGTCAAGAAAAAGCTGATGAGGACCATCAGGGAGAAGGCAATTCTGGAGGCTCGGCTGAGAGGAGATCCAGTGTTACCCCCGGAGTACGACAGCATTGAGCCGAAGGAGTACTTGCCTGAGTCACCCCCTCGCAAGCGCGTTCATTACGGAGAGCCCGGCTACCGCACCAGCTATCGTTAGAGGATAGTTTTAGGAATTAAGATAGGAGTAAATTTTCTTTCTAGATAGGAGTTTTCTAAGAGTCTTTTGTAATCACTAGTACGAACGATATTAATGGTGTGTTAAATTAGATTAATGAGAAGTGTGCTTGGTTTTGTGACTCTAGTGTGATTTGGATCTTTGTAATGATTGTGATAGGTTGTAGAGTGATGACCACAATCATATCAAGCTATTAATACAAATATATAGTTAGTAAAATTTTGGCGATGTCTATTTTCTTTGCTATCTTTACCTTACCCTTGTTCCTATGCTTTTTCCATGATTGAATTCATGAGTCTCCTTTTTCTAACCCAATCAGATGGTGAACACCAGGTCCGGGTCAGGAGTTGATCAGCCTGCAGCGCCGCGACGGAGGGTGCGCAACAACACCAACCCCAATCTGCCACCAAGCCAACCGCACCAGACGCCAACCGCAGGGATGGAGCAGCTTCTCGCCGCCCAGACTCAGCTGCTGACCAACATGGCGAACACCATCGCCAACATGCAGGCTCAGATGAACCAAGCTCCACCACCTCCACCACCACAAACAAGGGACAGACACAGGGAGTTCATGAGTCACAAGCCTCCCACATTCTCTCACTCACCGGATCCACTTCAAGCTGATGACTGGATCAAGACCGTGGAGAAGATGCTCAACCTCGCCCAGTGTACCGATAGGGAGAGGGTCCTTTACGCCTCAGGCAGACTGGAAGGGACCGCCGCAGATTGGTGGGATGCTTACACAGCAGCTCATGACAACCCCAACACCATCAACTGGCAGGAGTTCAGAAGTAGGTTCAGGGAGCAGCACATACCCAAGGGCCTGATGAAGCTCAAGAAACAAGAATTCCTTGCATTAAAACAAGGGACAATGTCCATGAGCGAGTATTGAGACAAGTTCATCCAACTGTCTCGCTACGCCCCTGCAGATGTTGCAGATGATGAGGAGAAGCAGGATCATTTTAGGGAGGGTCTGATTGGTCCTATCAAGTATCAATTAATGGTGCACACTTTCGATAGTTTCCAGAAGATGGTGGACAAAGCCATCATAGTGATGCATGCTCGCAAGGAAATGGGTGAGTAGAAGAGGAAGTACGAATCATCGATGCAGTCCAGCAGCAATGCACGTCCTTGTTTCAATGCTCCACAGGGAACATCCTGCCGCCCAGGCGGACAGAATGTCAACTTCGGGCAGACTCAGTACCAGCGCTTCAACCAACAGGGTCAACAGCAGCAGCAAGCTCAACATGCAGGTCAGTCAGTGCAGCGTTCAAACTTTCAGCGGAATCGCCTGGGCACCCCTACGGGCACGCCGATGAGAAACAATGCCACTGCTCCCGCCGGTGGTAATAATTGCTTCAGATGTGGTGAAGCGGGACACTATGCAAACCGTTGTCCCAAGGGAAATGGCCAGAACACTCCAGGCCAGTTTAACAACAGCGGACAGAGGCAAACACCACAGCAGCATCAGCAACAGCCCCGAAACAACACGCAGACGCCCCAGGGCAGCAAGGGTCAGCAGAACTACGTCCGTGGGCATGTGAATCATGTGGCCGTGGAGACCGCTCAGGATGCTCAGGACGTTGTGTTTGGTATGTTCCTAGTCAACTCTGCCCCTGCATCAGTTTTATTTGATTCCGGCGCATCGCATTCTTTTATTTCCACTCAGTTTGTTGCAAAACATGGCATTTCCGTGCATACTATATCAAACCACATGCTAGTTAGTTCACCTGGGGAAATATGAGGGCCATGTATCAGTGTCTTGGAGTCAGTTTCAAAATTGTGGGCAGAGAGTTTTGTGCCAATTTTATAGTGCTGGAATCCAAGGGAATAGACATCATACTCGGGATGGGATGGCTGTGCAAGGTTGACGTAGTTATTCAGTGTTCCAAAAGGTCAGTGATCCTCGCAAGTCCAGAAGGTGAACGATTCGAGTTTGTTGCAACACTTCCGTCGGCAGCAGATAGTGCAGTGAATCAGTTGAAGGCAAGTTTGATGGAAGATATCAGAGTTGTCAGTGAGTACCCAGATGTCTTCCCTGATGATTTGCTAGGTATGCCACCTGAACGTGACATTAAATTTATTATAGATCTTTTACCTGGTACTGCACCTATCGCTAAGAGGCCATATAGAATGTCAGTTGGTGAATTAGATGAACTTAAGAAACAACTGAAAGAATTGCTAGATAAGGGGTACATCCATCCTAGCTCTTCACCTTGGGGAGCACTCGTAATATTCGTTGAAAAGAAGGATGGTACGCAACGGATGTGTGTTGACTACAAGGCTTTGAATGAGGTGACTATCAAGAACAAGTATCCATTGCCGCGTATAGAAGACTTGTTTGATCAGTTGAAGGGAGCCAAGGTATTCTCCAAGATTGATTTGAGGTCAAGGTGTCATCAGCTGAGGATACGACCTTCGCATATTGCCAAGACAGCATTTACTACCAGGTATGGGTTATATGAATATACGGTGATGTCGTTCGGGTTGACTAATGCTCCAGCTTACTTTATGTATCTGATGAATAAAGTGTTCATGGAGTATCTTGACAAGTTTGTGGTGGTATTCATTGATGATATTCTGGTGTACTCCAAGAATGAGGAGGAACATGAGGAACATTTGAGACTTGTTTTGCAGAAACTCAGGGATAATCAGTTGTATGCGGAGCTCAGCAAGTGTGAATTTTGGTTGGAGGAGGTCTCATTCCTTGGCCATGTTATCACCAAGGGGGGTATTGCAGTAGACCCAGGGAAAGTCAGAGATGTGTTGAAATGGAAGCCGCCTACGACCGTGTCAGAAATCCAAAGTTTCTTGGGACTCACGGGATATTATCGGAGGTTTATAGAAGGCTTTTCTAAGATAGTGAAACCTCTTACTTCGTTACTAGAGAAAGACAAGAAGTTTGAATGGTCAGAGGCATGCCAAGACAGTTTTGATGAACTGAGAAAAAGGCTGACGACCGCACCGGTGTTGGCTATGCCCGATATTCACAAGAGTTTCGACATTTATTGTGATGCTTCTAAGCAAGGTCTTGGTTGTGTGTTGATGCAAGAGGGATATATGATTGCATATGCGTCCCGTCAATTAAGGAAGCATGAGCAGAACTATCCTACACACGATTTGGAGTTAGCAGCAGTGGTGCATGCTCTGAAGATATAGAGGCATTATTTACTGGGTCACACATGCCAGATATACACTAATCATAAGAGTCTGAAGTATATTTTCACTCAAAATGACCTCAACTTGAGACAGCGAAGATGGTTAGAGCTCATCAAGGATTATGATCTGGAGATACACTATCACCCGGGGAAGGCAAATGTGGTTGCTGATGCCTTGAGTCGTAAGAGTTATGTGAATGCGATCATGGTTAGTCAGATGCCTCAGGAATTGTGCAAAGAGTTTGAACGTCTCAATCTGGGGTTCATCGCTCATACGGAAGGAATCACTATAGAAGTGGAGCCGACCCTCGACCAAGACATAAGGAAGGGTCAGCTTGAGGATCCTAAGACTCAGGAGATAAGGGAGATGATAGAAGCAGGCAAGGCACCAGACTTTACCGAAGATGAACACGGAACAGTATGGTTCAGAAAGAGGATATGTGTGCCCGATGTGGATCATCTCCGAGAGAAAATTTTGCAGGAAGATCATGACTCGGCTTATTCTATACATCCTGGCAGTACCAAGATGTATCAGGATTTGAAGGAAAGGTATTGGTGGTATGGCATAAAACGTGACATTGCAGCTCATGTGGCATTGTGTGATGTGTGTCAGAGGGTTAAGGCAGAACATCAGAGACCCGCCGGATTGTTACAGCCCTTGAAGGTGCCGGAGTGGAAATGGGAAGAAATCGGTATGGATTTCATTGTGGGGTTGCCACGTACTCGAGATGGTTACGATTCTATATGGGTTATAGTGGATCGACTGACCAAGGTGGCCCACTTTATACCGGTGAAGACTACAAATACAGGTGCATGATTGGCAGAGTTGTACATCTCGCAAATTGTGTGCTTGCATGGGGTACCTAAGAAGATAGTATCAGACAGGGGTACTCAGTTCACGTCTCGATTCTGGCAAAAATTGCATGAGTCAATGGATACGAAGTTAAATTTCAGCTTCGCTTATCATCTGCAAACTGATGGGCAGACAGAACGAATGAACCAGGTGTTAGAGGATATGCTCAGAGCTTATGCATTGAAACATGGAGGTAGTTGGGATAAGAGTTTGCTATTTGCAGAGTTCTCTTATAACAACAGTTATCAGACCAGTCTAAAGATGGCACCGTTCGAGGCACTGTATGGCAGGAAGTGCAGGACTCCGCTGTATTGGAGTGAGACAGGTGAAAGTCAATTGTTCGGGCCTGAGATCATTAAAGAGGCTAAAAGGCAGGTACAGGTTGTTCGTGAGAACCTGAAGGTGGCTCTGTCGAGGCAGAAAAGCTATGCAGATACTCGACGACGAGAGTTGACCTTTGAGGAAGGGGACCACATATACCTGAAGGTGTCACCTATCAGAGGTTTGCGCAGATTCAAGGTCAAAGGGAAATTGTCGCCTCGTTACATTGGTCCGTTCAAGATCCTAGAATGGAAAGGCAAGGTGGCCTACCAACTAGAGTTACCCGCACGGTTGTCAGACGTACATAATGTGTTCCATATCTCTCAGTTGAAGAAATGTTTGAGGGTACCCGAGGAGCAGTTGCCACTGGAAGAACTGGATGTGCAGGAGGATTTGACTTATGAGGAGCACCTGATCAAGATACTGGACACAGCAGAGAGAATTACCCGGAGTAAGAGAATTCGGATGTGCAGGGTTCAGTGGAGTCACCATTCAGAGGATGAGGCTACCTGAGAACGAGAGGATGAGTTACAGGCAGAATTTCCCCAGCTCTTTGCTAGCCCGGCCGAATCTCGAGGACGAGATTCCTTTTAAGGGGGGTAGGTTTGTAACACCCTAAATTTGCAAAGTACAAAAATCAAATAAAATGATATGTTAAAGGAGTCATAGGTTTATGATAAATAATTTTCTTCTTAAGTATAAAAATGAATATAGGAAAAACCATATGATTTCGCATCTCATGCTCTTTGCACTGTTTCATTGGTTGCAGTTTATTTGGATTAAATTTGAATTCAAAATTTCATGTTTAAATTCAAAAGCCTTTTGATTTTGTTTCCTTTTTCCCTCTTCCCCTCTTTTCTTTCCTTAGGGCCCAGCCCAGCTGGCCACTTCCTCCCTTCTCCCCTTTTCTTCTCCTCCCCCTAGCAGCCCAACCGCGGCCCTTTCTCTTTCTCTTTCCTTTCTTTTCCTCACGCGCGCGTGGCCCATTTCCCGTCCCGGTCCAGATCGTCCGCGCGTTCCCCTTCTTCTCTCTCTCCCCGCGCGCGGCTCCTCTTTCCTCCCTTTCTTTTCCCCGCGCACGCGGCCCATCGGTCCCTCACCCGGCCCATCGGCGCGCCCGCCTGTGCCCCGCTTTCCCCCAGGCCTTTCTCCCCCACCGCACCGGACTCGAGCTTGAGTCCGGCTCGACCCCGTGCCGCCTTCGCCGTCTTCGCCTCAGGCCCGCACTCCCAGGCATCCCCGCGGCGCCCTATAAATGCCTCCCGACCCTAGCCCCCACTTCCCCCAAGCTGCAGCTGCCTTGCGCCCTAACCCTAGCAGCCTCGCCCGCTGCCGCTGCTTCAGCCGCTCGCATCTCGGGCCGCCGCTGCACCACCTCTTCGCTGCCGCCCGCCATCGATTGACCGTCCCCGGAGCACCACGTGGTGGTGAGGAAGCTTCCCGGCCGCTTTTTCTCTCTCCCTCTCGCTCTTCCGCACCCGCACGGCAACCCCCGACGCGTCGCGCCGCCCCTCGCCGCTGGCCGCCGCCCACGGCCGTCCTAACCCCTCCACAAGTCGCTAATTCGTTTCCCCGCGCCGTGCGCTACCTCCCCGACCAAACCCGAGGCCAACCCGTGGCCGGAAACGCGAGATCGCGTAATTCCGGCGAGGCGCCGCCGCTCACCGCCGTCCCCGCCTCGCCGCCCTGTGCCACCCGGCCGTTGGATCTCTAGCCCGGGTCAATTGTTTAGATACCGGTCAACCGTGTGTCTTTTGCAGATTAGCCCTTGCGTTTTCCGGAAATCAACCCGCACTCCACCTCAGTTCAAAAGTAATTGCGTTTCAGCCCTTTTTCTTCTGTTTAGGCCCCTGTAGTTTTTCAAAATCGAACCTGCCATCCAATATCCCTTGGTTTTGCGTTCTAACCCCTCTATCTAGGGTTTAATTGCAATCTAGCTCCTAGATTCTTTGTTTTAGGTCCTTTTAGATCCAAATCTCTCGCAGATAAGCCCCTGAAACCCCGTTTTAGCCCTAACTTCTCCGTTTTAACTCTGATTTCATCGATTCTTGCGCTCACGCGATCCTTACGACTTACACAATGTTTCTAAAATATTATTTTGTTCTATTTATATTGATTGGTGTACTGTTTCTTATTATTTGCACTTGTTTGCCTGTATGTGCTTGTGTGCGACGTTAGACGGTGCGCAGTTTTAGGATCCGCAGGGACAAGACTTTGAAGAATTTCCTGAGCAACAGCAGTTTGCTAACGAAGGCGAGTGGTCCTTGATCATGTTTCAGTCCTATTAATATCACAATTACATTTTTACTTGTTATGCATGCATGTGTCTAGAATCTGCTGGAATCCCAAATTAAGGATATGCCTAGTTTCTACTTAACTTCCTTGTTTAAACCTGGGTTGTTTTATTTGTGTTATAGCTATGCTAGTTGCTTATTAGTAGACTTTGGATGGTTGGCAATCATGTTATCTCCTGTATCCTTCATATCCTTTGGAATATTGTTTGGTGATAAATAAGATTATTGAATGAATTGGAACATGGAGAACCACCTAGGAAAACAGTACAACTACAGTACTACATGGCGCTGGTCTTGGCTAATTAATTAGAAACTCTAGCTTATGATGATCTTACTGAAAGGGCAAGAGGGGTTGCATCGTCAGGGTATAGCTTGGCACTCTTGAGGGTGTGATATGATCCTGGTAAGGCGTCCGCCTCATTAGGAGAAGTTATGACCGCTTTGACTTGAAACCTTAGCGGATTGTCATAAGTTAGGGAATCTTTGTAAAGGCCTCATAGTGAATCCCTGCCACTCACCTTGGAAGTGTTTAAGGGCCTTGCAAACCCGGGCATAAAGGGAAACATGAGCTGTGGGTGAAGTGTACAACCTCTGCAGAGTGAAAACTGATATATCAGCCGTGCTCACGGTTAAGAGCAGCTTGGACCCTCACATGATAATTGAACTTGAAGATGACTTAAGCTGTTGTTCTCTAATTGTTGTTGTTGTTTATTTACTCAGTTTTTATATAAGGGTTGGTATAAACTTAAACTTAGTTAATGCTTGCTAAATAAAACTTGACCAACTAAAATGCTCATCGCAGTCAAACCATGTCAGCTTATCCTTGATTTGGCCTTGCATGTCATATAATTTACTCCACTTGCTGAGTACCAACCATAAGTGTACTCACGCTTGCTTTATTAAAACCAATGCTGCTCAGAACAAGATAATTATCCGGAGTTTCCTGAAGATGTTGGCGATTTCTAGGCGTATGTCTCCCAGTCAACTGCCTGTGAAGTTGAAGTCCGCTGCTATTTATCGATGTTTGTTTATTCGTTTAAGATTAAGACTGTCGGTCATGTAATAAAGTACTGTTATACTCTTTAACGTTAATGCATTGCTTCGTATATTCGCTTGTGACGTCTACTGTATGTGCGGAACTTGATCCTGGCGTACATATGGGATGCATTCGGTTATCTTTCCTAAACCGGGTGTGACAGCACCCTGGCTTGAAGTCGCTAGGCGTGCCACCTGATCCTGCACCTGACCAGGAAGGTGTGACGTGTCAAATTCCTGCGTGCATAGACATATGTAAAGATTAGTCCGAGCCATGATCGGCTCATCACCTCCTCCCCGGTATCGGCTATAGAGAGCCGATTGCATCAATAACGGATCGGACCTTTGGAACAGGCAACATACAAATATATATATAAATAAGACTTGCTTCATAAATATCAATCTAATCCAACCCACGATAACTAAGCCCTCATTGCACGATCGGAACATCCTACAAGTGATTGAGCCTAACGGATACATGAAAGCATCAGAACAAACAATCTAAACAGAGATTAAAGAAACAGCCGAAAAGCCGATTCTTAAAACAACCTCTATTCAAGCTACAAGCCGATACTAAAGCGTACTACCGGAACATTCAACTCGTTTGCAAGGCCTAATCATGCACATATCAAACCACGCCTCTAAATAAACAGAAACCAGCCATAACGGATTGGATCTACTGATAAAGACAAAACAAGATGCAACCATCGCATCCATGATCGAACACGACGATTAAGCACACAAGAGCAACGAACAAAGCATGATTAAGACGCAAAAAGAATAACATCACTCTATGTGTGCTAGGATAACTAATGCTACTCGCCGTCTACAGGGCTTCAGAACGAGCAACATATGAACAAGCGAGCAAGGGTAATGCTACCCCGATCACGCAGAGCATGATCGGGGCTGCATGGCACTTACCCGATGAAAACCCTAAAACAGGGTAGGCGATGCGCCGAGAGTTGTTGATGAATGATTCTATCTTTCTTGTTTATTCATGGTACATATTTATAGTCCGTAGACTTATCCTCTTTAACTAACCCTAACCTAACACGACACGAATCTTAACTGCTTATTCCTAAATTACACGGCCTTTCTGGCCTCAATCACCTGCACGGGGCCTGATTCGCAAGCTTATCGTGACTGTCTTCCAGGCCCATCTTGCTCCATGGTCCACTTCTGGCCTGGTCAGATTATGGCGATAATAGGAGTGCAAAAAAAAAGGTGTTGGAGATGAGGTTTGGTATGTTCGAGGCTGCATATGATAATGTTCCTCGATTGCTGGCCATCCTATGTTAGAAAAATCCTGAAAGCTATTATGACCTAAAAACTCTAGACAGAGGAGAAGGTCCGCCCTACATATTGCAGCGGGTCTTTTTCAGCTTGGGTCCATGCATTAATGCATTCCAACACTGCCGGCCTCTCCTTTGCATCGATGGGAGCTTTCTCACAGGAAAGTATAGATTGCAAATGCTGACAGGTATTGGAGTGGATGGAAACAATCAATTGCCTCCTGTTGCTTTTGCTTTTGTTGAGAGTGAGAACACAGACAGTTGGTACTGGTTCCTGGAACGGGTTAAGCTTGCAGTCGTTCGGGATAGGGAAGATGTCTGCCTGATTCATGATCGTCACGCCGGCATACTGAAGGCAATACTAGATTTGCAGCAGGGGTGTGTGGAGACTGGAGAGCCGCCCAAGTGGCGTGATGTTCGTAGTAGGTGGTGCATGAGACATATCGGTGCAAACTTTTTCAGGCAATTCAAGAACAAGCACCTTATGGATATGTTCAAGAGGCTATGCAACGAAACAAATCAGCAAAAATTTAACAAACAATGGCAAAAACTTGATGAACTGACCGGGAAGAAAAGAGTCGAGGACGCATCAAAAAACATAACTACACAGGATGAAGCAGAGGCTTTGTGTCCTTTGCTAACAAATACTGCACGTACTCGCAGAAGGTCTGGGTGAGCGGTGAAAACCTTTTCTGAATGCATTGAGAATGAACCCAAGGAGAAGTGGGCGTTACTTTATGATATCGATGGTGCAAGGTACGACATGATGACCACCAACTTCGCCGAGGTTTACAATTAGGTGCTGCGAGATGTTCGTGGGCTTCCACTGCTTGCAATTGTGGAATTCATCGTCCGCGGTGTGGCAGAACCGCCTGAATTATTCTGGCTCAAGTGCGCTAGTCATCGCTGTTTAGGTGATATTAACTCAACGCACTTCAAATGGAACAACTCATTGGTCTGTCGGGTCTCCGCCCGATACAACCACGGTTCAACAGGATCGAAGCAGGTTTACCTCGCACGAAGGCGAGTTTACAATCACAGTACATTTCATCAACTTTTAACTTACAGATATGCAAATATTATTACAAACCTTGTCAAACTTAAAGTAAACTTATACAAACAATGTTTAAACTGACAAGCTAAACAGCTTGTCCATGCTCACAGCGGAAGGAAAATAAAAACGCGACTACACTCATCGCAAAGGTTGACACCATGCTCAGCCCAAGGCCTGGTGTCACTCAGGAGGGTCACTGCCAGCTGGGGATGGATCCCACTCCACGGACCAGCCATGTGGAACACAAGTTGGCCACGCAGAATTATCCGTGGGGTTCTTGAAGGTTATTCCTGAAAAAGATACTAGCAAGACTGAGTATTCTAATACTCAGCAAGCCTTACCCGGGATTGGGTATTCTTTAGCCCATAACTAGACTCACCAAGGCATTGTAAAGGTTCTGGGTTTATTTTCAGTTGAAAAGCAACAAAGAGTATGATCTACTTTCAAATTTTAGCTTCCAAATTCTAGTTGATTATCCATTCTAGGTTAGCACCTACACTAAGCAAGCAAGGTAGAGATTATCATTCACCATGATTATTCCATCAATAGTTACACTTCTTACTCTATGTGGTAGAAGGAATAAGCAGTCTCAATTTTCACGAGAGACGGATGATTCTGAATCGAGTTTCAACCTTGCAAGGGTAAACCTAACTCACACGCTTGGAACATCCAAAGATCGTTCTGAAGCAACCGTTTGCCTTTCATTCCGGGTCGTGGAACAGGGCCACCACAAGCGACTGTAGGACCGTACGCACACCAATTGTGCAGGACATACGTCTGTAGCGCGACTCATGATCATACTCCTGTCTGCAGTGCGGAACGTACTCCCGCACGTCGGTGCGTGAGAAAAACCAAATTACGAGTGGTGGGAGGTATGTCCACTTGCCGGGCCGATTGGTTACTAGGCTTACCGCTTTACCATATTTCGCGGCATGTGTCTAGTACTTTCAAACGCTTAGCCACCACTACCACACGCTGCGACCTTAACAACTTTTATCCAAAACAGACAGGGTAAAACTCCAGGTCATGAGACCGTACATGACCCTGTCCATCATCCTTATAGTGATTGCAGAATAGTTGTAACATTCAGGTAATTAGAGATATAGACATTAGGCATTAGTGAGATATAGGTATGCTTGCTATGATATATGTGAGTTGTACAGAGAACTAGGGGTGTATTTGCAATTTATGAAATATATAGATCTTTGAGTGTAATTGGGTAAATGTAACATTAAGTGTCCAATTTAAATGACCATAGGGATGGAAGTGTAAAAGGTGGGTTAAAACCTAAGAAAAATAGACCTTTGGGTGAAACTAGGGACCTATATGCGATTAAAAAAAAACTTAAGGGCTTACATGTAAAACAATTGAAATGTAAAATTAAAATTCAGGTTTACTTAAGGACTAATATGTAAGAATATAGGTAATCATGACAACCCAGGAAAATTTGTAAACATACCCAAAATTTGATCAAATTTAATTGGACAAAGACAAAGGTAATTCAAATTCTACCTTTATTTAAAAACTTAACATAAAAAGTTGTAAACTTTGAATTTATGAACTTAAGCACTAAAGCAATGTTGTAGAGTTTGAAAAACTCTACAACTTTCATTTTGGACATTTCCTCATTTGACCTTTATATCAGTGAGAAATTTTAGTTTATAGAGAGGTCCTTGAATTTTCTAGAAATCTCAAACAAGTTCCCCGGACCTCCTCCCCTCTCTTCTTCTTCCTCCCACACGTGGCCCCTGTTCTGCTCGCCTGCCGCCGGCAGTGCTGCGCCTCTGGCCGCCGCTCTACCGCCGCCATCGCGCCACCTCCTGCTGGATAATCTACCACGCGTCGTCCTCCACTTGCCCCTGACCTCTTCCCCCTCCCCGCTGTCCTCTTTTGCGCATGCCACGGCTTCCCCGAGCCTCCGCCGGCCGCCACCTCCTCGTCGCCGTGGATAGCCCACCGCGGAGCCTTAACTCCCTGTCTCTCGCACGCAACAGCACCACCTTACCCTCTACATTCTATTCCTCCAGAGCTTTTGCCAATTCTCGAGCCCTGACCCACGTTCCACCGCCGCCTCTCTTCTCCTGCTCCGGCAACGCTTGGCATTGCCATGGGCAGCCACCACCCAGCAGCCTCCGCCCCAATCAACCCTCGTGCAAGCTTCCCCATTGCTCGCTCATTCTTGTCGACCCCCTGTTGCTTTCCAATTGCAACCGGAGCTTCATCTCCGACGAGCGCCATCGTCGCCGCCTTCGGCCTCACCGTGGACAGCACGATCCAAGCAGTCCCACACCCCCATAACTCCCTAGCCAGCACCACATCATCATCCTGGAGCTCTATGGTCACTCCGTGGCATCTCTAGTGCTCTACATCGCCCTCCCGAAGCTTGCCGGCATCCATCCCCGCCACCGCCGCCACTGTCTCCGTCGGTCACCCCTAATCCGAAGAGTATGATTCCAATTGACTGCACCTACACTTTCCGCACGTCTCACTAGTTCTCGTGCGCAGGTTCCCTGCCGACGTTGACCGCCAGAGCACCGCCATCATCGTTGGCCCCTCCGCCACTGCCTCGGGCTCTCGTCGGGATCCCCTCTTCCGAACACCCCAGCCCACGACAAGAGGTGCACCCGAACCGTCGTGAGTTCCTGAGTCTCCTCCTTCCCTCGGACCTCGCCGCCAGCGACCTGTCTCGCCGGAACATGGCCGTCCTCCCTCTGCTCTGCTTTGGTCTCCAGCCCAAGGATCTCAGGTTAAAAGAAATAGAAACCCAGGGGGCTATCTGCAAAGCCCTAGACTCAGATGAATAGTGCTGAAAGGACCCCTTTGTGTTATTTGGATGCAAACTTTGAAATTCTGTATCAATTCAAGAAAAAATCACAAAAATACAAACTAAAATTTGTTAGAATCCTCTTTTTAAGATCTACAACTTTACTTAAAGGATGAACTTCAGTTTCTAAATATATTATGCTCTAATTTAAATGTTAATTTTAAATGATTATAGACTTCAATAATGCACAGTAATTAATAGAAAAAAGATAAAAATGTGAAACCAGTTGTGTTAATTTTCTTTTGACATGTAGAATTTAAGAAAAACAATTATCCTATCATTCAAGTGGTAATTTTCTTAGTATATAAGTTTAATTACAACTAATGCATAAGTTAACTTTCTATAATTAATATTGTAAATTTAAATGCTCTAAAATCATGAAAATATTTTTTGGTACTGTTCTATAATAATGTAGTCTGTCACTAAATTCCCAACCTAGGATTAGGTAGCAAACAACTAAAACAAATTGAACATGTTATAGTAAGTACATAATTTAACATCAACAGGAAATTCATGTAAATAATTAGTGTAATCAATAAATAAAACTATTTAATCTAGTTATTGGGAACCACCCCAACCTGTTGCCCCATGCCACTAGTTAGATACTTAGCATAGTTAATCCTGCTATTTAATGTATCTAAATAAGATAGTTAATACTCAATAAATGACGGCCCAGTGCAGAACTAAATGATACATATAATAAGTAATTTCTACTTTTCTTGGATTGCAACTTTATTATGAAATAACATAAAAGAGTATGCCTTCTTCAACTTATAGTTTTGCATATCATGTAGACTCACCTACTCTCGCCGACGGTGATTACGAAGTGGTTCTGGAACAAGGCGTAGAACCAACCGAAGACCCCGGGAACATCATTGAAGGTCTAACTGAAGTTCCGAACCAAAGTTCGGACAACTTTGACCCTACTGCCCCCAATCCTACACAAGAAGGCAAGCCCCGGACATAACCCCTACTTTATTTACACTGCAAACTACACTATTTATGTATATCTCTCTATGCATTAAGTTCTTAGGAGTTGTCTGGAAACCCTAGTTGCATAATTTCAGGAACCAATGTACTGAACACTAGAACTTGAGTCCGAATAGCTGCTCTGCTTATAGGACCGGTAGAAGTCGGGTGATTTCCTGTCACTCGCGCGATATAGGGATTGTAATGTTTACATTCCGCAATCACTATAAGGACGATGGACGGGAATTATGTGGAGTATCATGTTTGAGGTGATACCCCGTCTGTGTTGTTGAACTGGATAAGGTCGCAGTGTGTGGTAGCGGTGGTTAAGCGTTTGAAAGTACTAGCCACTTGCCGCGAAATATGGTAAGTGGTAAGCCTAGTAACCAATCGGCTCGAGGAGTGGACATACCCCCCACCACATGTATTTGGTTCTTTTGGTTACTTGGTTCGACGTGTAGGAATACGTGTTGCTGGGCAACCAGGTGTACGGGTTTTGTAGTCGTGCTACAGACGTACGTCCTGCACTTTGGAAGTGCGTATGGTCCTACAGTCGCTTGTGGTGGCTCTGATCCACGAGTCGGAATGAAAGGCAAACGGTTGCTTCGGAACGACCCTTTCGTGTTCCAAGCGTGTGTGTTAGGTTTACCCTTGCAAGGTTTGAAATTCGATTCAGGAATCGTCCGTTTCTCATGGAGATTGAGACTGCTTAATCCCTTCACCACATAGAGTAACAAGAGCAACTGTGTGATTATCAAGGATGATGTTTGATTAAAGATTCTACCATATTTGAGTAGCTATAGGTGCTTACCTAGAATGGTTAATCAACTAGAACCTGGAAGCTAAAACTTGAAAATAAGGATCTACTCTTTGTTGCTTTTTAGCTGAAAACTCTACCCAAATCCTGAAAAGCCTACATAAGTCTAGGTATATGGCTAAGTATACCGTGAGCGGGTAAGTCTTGTTGAGTATTAGCATACTCAACCTTGCTTTGTGACTATCTACTTTAGGTAATCTCCCTGATGAGCTAGCTTTCATTACACCGTGGCCCTACCCCCTGCCTGATGGTTGGTCCGTGGAGTGGGATCCGTCCCCGGCCAACACAGATTTCGTCGAGTGATATCATGCTAGGGCTAGCATGATGTCCGTAATCACGACCTGTATAGTCTCCATATTTTCAAACTCCGCTGCTGTACCCTAACACTTTAAACTGTTTCGTAATAATGTCCCTTCCTTGGGAACAATGGTTGCTTTTATACACTTATGTAATATAACTGCCTGTGATGTAAAGTGTAATGGCATTTGTATCTCTGGACTCGCCTTTGTGCGAGGTACCTTGTTTGATCCTGCTTTCGGTGGTTTATCGGGACGTTACCCGATAGGCCAAGGGATTATACCGTTTGAAGCACGAGGTAGCCCTCAAGAGAGGACTCACGTACTTAAGCCGGTATAATTCAGGTTGGTTCTGCCACAGCTGGTATCAGAGCTAACAAGTGTACCCTGGAGATACAATTAGCTTTAAAAATAATTTATAGTATAAAATTTGGTCAACCAAGTATTTGCAAAACTACGTTGGATTCGTTAGAGAATGTGTATAGTACGTAAAGCCCTAGGGTAATGTTATTAAGGGAATTAGAGGTGGCTATAGTATATATATATAACTTTAACTACCAGCATTACCTTTCTATCAAAACTTAAATTTATGCACAATCCAACTTTACTTTCTGTAACGACACCTTCGATCATGAGGTGATAAGGTAAGGATCCTCAGCCAACTGAGGGAGCTTGGCCTTCCCGTCGGTGATGCGAACCGAACGCTGTTTCTCAAGCAGAGGCCTACTTGAGATGCTGCCAATGTACCAACTTCGGTTGGCTACACTGGGAGTATATGGTTCGGCGCAGGGTATGGCGATCGCTGTTCATACCCCCGCATTTTGCGGTACCCCCGTGAATATGTTGTTTCGATAACGTATGTTAACATTGTCTGTACGGCGGTAATTGTACGGATGCTGTTTCTATAGTGAGCAGTAATGAATGGGGATGCTTTCATGACATGCTGGCATGAAAGGTTCATTGGATATATATTGTGGTTTTCTGCAGGTACACTAACCACGATTACGAAACTAGGACGGATAGGGTTTATCGACTAGTTAATAGTGAGAGACGTATGTAGAATGCCACCGAAATTAACTACGTAAGTTCGAAGATATTCGGTAGTTGTTTTTGGTTGTAAGGTCGATTAGTGCGTGCATGCATAATACACTAATCAACAAAACGGATGCTTAATTTAGTTGCTTTTTAAGAAATAGGTAACATGTTGGTATTTCTTAGCTTGGGTAAATAGAAATCTTTAGTTGGGTCTCCTAAGTATCCATCTAAATTCCAGCTTTTGCTGTTATCAGAATCAATTATCCTAATCCATTTACCTCGTGAGTTCTCAGCAGGGTAAATATATCTTACCATTTGCATTCTTGTCGCAGATGGCTACTCCTTCAAATGCCTTTTGGGATCATGAGGGGCACTTTCACACCAATGCTTTACATTGGGAAGGATTTCCTCATCTCCTATGGGAATCCTTAAGCCTGTTTCATTATACAGAGCCTCCTCAATACGATGGGGTGGAATATCGCGAAGAGGGAGTTCCTCGATGTTGGGTTAAGATGACCATTCCTCAACACCCTTTCCGCTCACAATGGCATCCCATAGAAGTGGAGGTAGTTGGATATCGTCTGGTTGATACCCTTGAGATTGCTGCTTTGGAGGCTATCAAACTTTTCTGCAACCAGCATCCGACAGAAGTTGCCGCATATCCTATTGGTTTATTTCCTACCATAGACCCTGGTAATTTGGAATGGAATTTTCGAACAGAGCATCTCGGTCATATGTTAGGAGATCTGGCTGAAGAAATAGTCCGTAACATTACCAGGTTCATGGATGTACAACATCATTACCAGATTCTGCTGCGTCATAGCATGGGTCAGTTAACTGGTGCGCCTCAAAGTCACTGTCGGAATGCTGACCGCCAAGTTACTCAAATAGTGGAATTACAAGCCCTGGTGACTCAGAAGGATGAAATCATCGTAGCACGGGATGAGACTATCCTTCATCGAGAAGATCAGATCAACGAGAGTGATCATATAATCACCCAGCGCGACACTATTATTGAATTCCTACAGGCACAAATCCACGATCTGATACTTGAAGCTGATGATGCCCAAGCTCATCTTGAGGAACTGCAGCAGCAACCGATACTTTCCGCTGCACCCGCAATGCCTGAAGAAGAAGAAGATCCAAAAGAGATTGAGGGTGTTTCAGAGATTGACTCTGAGCATGGGGATCCAGTTCTTAGTCCCTATCACTCCTCTTCTGGCAGTCAATCTTCTGTAGGCAACTTCGACGATTTTTAGTTTAGCAAATCGTCGACTATCTTGATGTAACCTATGGGAAGTGTAATAACGTAGGTAGTGAGTAACTTATCTAGGTCTCCTGCCAATTGTTGTAACATAGATGGCCCGTGTATGGATCTTTCGGATGTGTGATGTGGAGAACAATCAGAATTGGTGTTGTAATATAAGTTTTCTGTTTTATAATCTTGTTCACTATCCTTATGGTTCTGGAATGAGATGATTGAATGAAATGTATGCATTGTTTGTCTAATTAATATATCTTCCGAAATTGGGAGTAAGGCTATATGGTTAATGATGGACATCTTCTTTGTTTTACATGGTTGGAGCCACGCGCGGAACCCCGGAAGGTTTCCGGGCAGATCAGGCCAGCGGTTCTCAACAACCACCACCACCACCTCCCAACCTCGCCGAGGTTATGGCTCGGCAAACTGAACTTCTTAACTTGCTGGTACAAGCACAGCAGAACCAGCAACGTCCACCGTTCCGAGGAGGTCGTGATGACCACAATCCTCCCATGGCCAGTTATCAGGATTTCATCAGTACCCAGCCTCCATTTTTTAGTAAGGCTGAAGAACCCTTGGACACTGATGCTTGGCTTCATATCATAGAATCGAAGTTCACTCTATTGACAATACCTTGTGCGGACTCAAGCAAAGCTTCCTTTGCCGCCCAGCAACTCCGTGGTGCTGCTCGGATATGGTGGGATAATTTCTGTGCCATGCAGCCTGCAGGGCATGTTATCACCTGGGATGAGTTTTGGGCAGCTTTCAGAGCACATTGTATTCCCGAAGGATTGCTGGAGCGAAAGTTGAATGAATTCTTGGCACTTACCCAGGGCACCAGTACGGTCCTGCAGTATGCGCAGACTTTTAATCATCTGTGCCAGTATGCAGGATATCATGCGGATAATGATGCTAAGAAACAAGATCGTTTCCATCGGGGCCTTAACACCAAGCTCAAAGAATGTCTGAATCTTGTAAGGGCTAATAGTTTCAGTGAGCTGGTTAATATGGCCTTAACTCAAGAAGATTGCATTGTAGCACATCGTGCTGAGAAGAAAAGAAAGACCCCTACTGGACCCTCGAGTGCTCAATCACCGAGGTATTGGGTTGTTCCCAACACACCGCTCAGAGCACCGCAGCGGAATGCCCCAACTAGTAGACTGGTTTTCAGGCCGCCCCAACAGCAAGGAAGGTATAGACCTCCCGTTCCTCCACAACAGCTACAACAATCTGGCCTACGGCCAAATATTCAACAAGTCCAACAGAGAAGCAGCAATTATCGCTGTTTCAATTGTGGAAGTGCGGATCATTTCATCAGAGATTGTCCGCGGCCCAAGAAACCTAATCAAGGGTAGAGTTCTATTCAGGGAAACCAGAACAAGGGCAAGAAACCGATGATGCAAATTCGGCAAGGGCGAATCAACTTCACCACCCTTGCAGAGCTTCTAGATGGAGCTCCCGTCATGTCGGGTACATTCTCTATTCATCACCAACCAGTTGTTACATTATTTGATTCAGGAGCAACACATAGTTTTATTAGTAACAACTGTGGTACCTGAATAGGATTTGACCCTTGCCTTACCCAAGGGTCATATATGATCTCTACCCCTGGAGGAAATATTACTTGCAACCAAATGATTAGAAGTGTGCCAATTCAGTTAGGTAGTAAAGAAATCAAAACTGACTTGGTTCTATTAAGTTTGGAGGGTATTGATGTTATACTTGGGACAAACTGGATGACTAAACATCAAGTACGGCTAGACATTTCTTCCCGAGTTGTCGAAATTGATTCACCATATTATGGGGTCACCACCCTTTATCTGCCTCAGCAAGAATATCTGCACCCTTGCACTTATAATATCACAAATGTCAAAGTCAAAGATATTCCTGTAGTCTGTGAATACCCTGATGTCTTTCCAGACGACTTGCCTGGAATGCCACCAGACAGAGACATCGAGTTCATCATTGAACTTCAACCGGGCACCGCTCCTATTTCAAAGAGGCCGTATCGCATGCCTCCAAATGAATTAGCGGAACTAAAAATCCAACTCCAAGATCTTCTTGATAAGGGTTTTATACGCCCAAGTGCTTCACCTTGGGGTTGTCCGGCTCTCTTTGTCAAAAAGAAGGACAATAGCCTAAGGTTATGTGTTGACTATCGTCCACTCAATGCGGTTACTATCAAAAATAAGTACCCTCTACCCCGCATTGATATCTTATTCGATCAATTAGCCGGAGCAAAAATCTTTTCCAAGATTGACTTGCGCTCTGGTTATCATCAGATCAAAATCAAATCTTGTGACATTCCAAAGACGGCTTTCTCAACCAGATATGTATTATATGAATATCTGGTTATGTCTTTTGGACTTACTAACGCACCGGCATATTTCATGTATCTCATGAATTCAGTCTTTATGCCGGAACTTGACAAATTTGTCGTGGTCTTCATCGATGACATTCTGATATACTCCAAGACTAAAGAAGATCATGCTAATCATTTACGTGTCATTCTTCAATGACTACGTGATCATCGCCTTTATGCCAAATTCTCAAAATGTGAATTCTGGCTGAATAGTGTGAAATTTTTAGGACATACTATTTCTAGTGAAGGCATATCGGTTGATCCAACCAAAGTCCAAGAGGTTATGGACTGGAAACCTCCAACTTCAGTCCATCAAATTCGAAGTTTTCTTGGATTGGCGGGATACTATCGCCGATTCATTCCAGACTTTTCCAAAATAGCTAAACCCATGACTGAGCTATTAAAGAAAGAAGTTAAATTCTGCTGGGATGACAAGTGTGATAAAGCATTCCATACCTTGAGAAAACTTCTAACAACTGCCCCAGCGCTAGCTCAGCCACATAACACTCAGCCTTTTGATGTCTACTGTGATGCTTCTGGAATTGGCCTTGGTTGTGTCCTTATGCAAAACAATCGGGTCATTGCCTATGCATCCAGAGCACTTTGAATTCATGAGCAAAACTATCCGACACATGATCTTGAATTGGCATTAGTTATCCATGCTCTCAAGATCTGGAGACATCATCTTATGGGTGCTAAGTGTAATATCTACACTGACCATAAGAGCCTCAAGTATATCTTCACTCAAGCTGACCTGAATATGAGGCAAAGGCGTTGATTAGAATTAATCAAAGACTATGACCTTGAGGTACACTACCATCCAGGCAAAACCAATGTGGTTGCAGATGCACTTAGCCGCAAAGCACATTGTCATTGTTTATCCGTAGCAACTTTCAGTGACACTCTCTGCCATCAGATGAGAAAACTCAATCTAGAGATCATTCCTCAAGGTAGTTTGAATGTGCTATCCATTGAGTCTACTCTTCAAGATAGAATCATCATGTCGCAACTACATGATGAGGGTATCAAAATTATTAAATCAAAGCTATCTCTGGGAGAAGCCAGATATAAGTGTTTTCACACCGATCATCAAGGAGTCCTATGGTTCAACAATAGTATTGTTGTACCTAAAGACCATCCACTACGTAGACAAATCCTTGATGAAGCACATTTATCTAAATTCTCCATTCATCCTGGTAGCACCAAAATGTATCAAGATCTTCGTCAGAAATTTTGGTGGACCAGAATGAAAAGAGAAATTGCCAAATATGTATCCGAGTGTGATACGTGCCAGAGAGTCAAAGCTAGCCATTTAAAAGCTTCTGGTACACTTCAACCACTACCCATCCCGTCAAGGAAGTGGGAAGACATTAGTATGGATTTCATTGTTGGTCTTCCCAACACATCTCAAAAGCATGACTCCATATGGGTAATCATCGATAGACTTACTAAAACAGCTCATTTTCTTCCTGTGCATACCACTTATTCTGCTAAGAAGTATGCCGAAGTCTATCTGGATCAAATTGTTCGGTTGCATGGTGTTCCAAAGACCATCATCTCTGATCGAGGGCCCCAATTTATTGCACGCTTCTGGGAACAATTACAATCAGCTCTAGGAACCAAATTGCTTCGAAGCTCTGCATATCATCCCCAGACTGATGGACAAACTGAGTGAGTTAACCAAATCCTTGAAGACATGCTCCGAGCTTGTATTATACATTATAGTGCAAGCTCGGACAAATGTCTTGCCTTGGCTGAATTCTCTTACAACAATAGTTATCAATCCAGCCTTCAGATGGCCCCTTTTGAAGCGTTATACGGTCGCAGATGTCGAACTCCTTTGAGTTGGTCTGAGACCGGTGAACGCAAAATTTTCGGACCAGACCTAGTCATTGAAGCCGAAGATAAGGTTAAGATTATTCAATCCAATCTTAAAACAGCTCAGTCCAGACAGAAAAGCTACGCAGATAAAAGGAGGAAACCTCTGCAATTCCAAGTAGGAGATTTTGTCTATCTCCGAGTATCTCCAACCAAAGGTGTCCAACGTTTCGGCATAAAAGGAAAGTTAGCACCCCGATATATCGGACCTTTTGAAATCCTAGATGTTTGTGGCCCAGTGGCTTACAAAATTCGCCTTCCACCTCAATTGGCTGCCATTCATGATGTTTTCCATATCTCTCAACTTAAGAAATGTGTCAAAGTACCTACGGAGATCGTTGAGACCTATGCCATTGAGATTGAACCTGATCTATCTTACGTCGAACAACCTATCCGAATCTTGGATACCAAGGAAAGGCTCACCAGAAGAAGGACAGTTAAGATGTATAAAATCTTATGGGATCATCACACCGAAGAAGAAGCAACTTGGGAGACAGAAGCTTATCTTCAACGAAATTTTCCAAGTTTCCTTCAAGCCAATCCCCAAATCTAATCGTCTGATTCTGTTCAACTTTGGAATCTCGGGACGAGATTCTTTTTAGGGGGAAGGCTGTAACATTCAGATAATTAGAGATATAGACATTAGGCATTAGTGAGATATAGGTATGCTTGCTATGATATATGTGAGTTGTACAGAGAACTAGGGGTGTATTTGCAATTTATGAAATATATAGATCTTTGAGTGTAATTGGGTAAATGTAACATTAAGTGTCCAATTTAAATGACCATAGGGATGGAAGTGTAAAAGGTGGGTTAAAACCTAAGAAAAATAGACCTTTGGGTGAAACTAGGGACCTATATGTGATTAAAACAAAAACTTAAGGGCTTATATGTAAAACAATTGAAATGTAAAAGTAAAATTCAGGTTTACTTAAGGACTAATATGTAAGAATACAGGTAATCATGACAACCCAGGAAAATTTGTAAACATACCCAAAATTTGATCAAATTTAATTGGACAAAGACAAAGGTAATTCAAATTCTACCTTTATTCAAAAACTTAACATAAAAAGTTGTAAACTTTGAATTTATAACTTAAGCCCTAAAGCAATGTTGTAGAGTTTGAAAAACTCTACAACCTTCGTTTTGGACATTTCCTCATTTGACCTTTCTATCAGTGAGAAATTTTAGTTTATAGAGAGGTCCTTGAATTTTCTGGAAATCTCAAACAAGTCCCCCGGACCTCCTCCCCTCTCTTCTTCTTCCTCCCGCACGTGGCCCCTGTTCTGCTCACCCCGCCGGCAGTGCTGCGCCTCTGGCCGCTACTCTACCGCCACCGTCGTGCCACCTCCTGCTGGATCATCTACCACGCGTCGTCCTCCACTTGCCCCTGACCTCTTCCCCCTCCCTGCTGTCCTCTTTTGCGCGTGCCACGGCTTCCCCAAGCCGCCGCCGGCCGCCACCTCCTCGTCGCCGTGGATAGCCCACCGCGGAGCCTTAACTCCAGAGCAACTCTCGTGTGCAACAGCACCACCTTACCCTCTACATTCTATTCCTCCAGAGCTTTTGCCAATTCTCGAGCCCTGACCCACGTTCCACCGCCGCCTCTCTTCTCCTGCCCCGGCAACGCTTGGCATTGCCGTGGGCAGCCACCACCCAGCAGCCTCCGCCCCAATCAACCCTTGTGCAAGCTTCCCCGTTGCTCGCTCGTGCTCGTCGACCCCCTGTTGCCTTCCAATTGCAACCGGAGCTTCGTCTCCAACGAGCGCCATCGTCGCCTCCTTCGGCCACACCGTGGACAACACGATCCAAGCAGTCCCACACCCCCACAACTCCCTAGCTAGCACCACATCATCATCCCAGAGCTCTACAGTCACTCCGTGGCATCTCTAGTGCTCTACATCGCCCTCCTGAAGCTCGTCGGCATCCATCCCCGCCGCCGCCGCCACTGTCTCCGTCGGTCACCCCTAATCCGAAGAGTATGATTCCAATTGACTGCACCTACACTTTCCGCACGTCTCACTAGTTCTCGTGCGCAGGTTCCCTGCCGACATTGACCGTCGGAGCACCGCCGTCATCGTTGGCCCCTCCGCCACTGCCTCGGGCTCTCGTCGGGATCCCCTTTTCCGACCACCCCAGCCCACGACAAGAGGTGCACCCGAACCGTCGTGAGTTCCTGAGTCTCCTCCTTCCCTCGGACCTCGCCGCCAGCGACCTGTCTCGCCGGAACATGGCCGTCCTCCCTCTGCTCTTCTTTGGTCTCCAGCCCAAGGATCTCGGGTTAAAAGAAATAGAAACCCAGGGGGCTATCTGCAAAGCCCTAGACTCAGATGAATAGTGCTGAAAGGACCCCTTTGTGTTATTTGGATGCAAACTTTGAAATTCTGTATCAATTCAAGGAAAAATCACAAAAAATACAAACTAAAATTTGTTAGAATCCTCTTTTTAAGATCTACAACTTTATTTAAAGGATGAACTTCAGTTTCTAAATATATTATGCTCTAATTTAAATGTTAAGTTTAAATGACTATAGATTTGAATAATGCATAGTAATTAATAGAAAAATGATAAAAATGTGAAACCAGTTGTGTTAATTTTCTTTTGACATGTAGAATTTAAGAAAAATAATTATCCTATCATTCAAGTGGTAATTTTCTTAGTATATAAGTTTAATTACAACTAATGCATAAGTTAACTTTGTATAATTAATATTGTAAATTTAAATGCTCTAAAATCATGAAAATATTTTCTGGTACTGTTCTATAATAATGTAGTCTGTCACTAAATTCCCAACCTAGGATTAGGTAGCAAACAACTAAAACAAATTGAACATGTTATAGTAAGTACATAATTTAACATCAACAGGAAATTCATGTAAATAATTAGTGTAATCAATAAATAAAACTATTTAATCTAGTTATTGGGAACCACCCCAACTTGTTGCCCCATGCCACTAGTTAGATACTTAGCATAGTTAATCCTGCTGTTTAATGTATCTAAATAAGATAGTTAATACTCAATAAATGACTGCCCAGTGCAGAACTAAATGATACATATAATAAGTAATTTCTACTTTTCTTGGATTGCAACTTTATTGTGAAATAACATAAAAGAGTAGGCCTTCTTCAACTTATAGTTTTGCATATCATGTAGACTCGCCTACTCTCGCCGACGGTGATTACGAAGTGGTTCTAGAACAAGGCGTAGAACCAACCGAAGACCCCGGGAACATCATTGAAGGTCTAACTGAAGTTCCGAACCAAAGTTCGGACAACTTTGACCCTACTGCCCCCAATTCTACACAAGAAGGCAAGCCTCGGACATAACCCCTACTTTATTTACACTGCAAACTACACTATTTATATATATCTCTCTATGCATTAAGTTCTTAGGAGTTGTCTGGAAACCCTAGTTGCATAATTCCAGGAACCAATGTACTAAACACTAGAACTTGAGTCCGAATAGCTGCTCTGCTTATAGGACCAGTAGAAGTCGGGTGATTTCCTGTCACTCGCGATATAGGTATTGTAATATTTACATTCCGTAATCACTATAACAACGACGGACGGGAATTATGTGGAGTATCATGTTTGAGGTGATACCCCGTCTGTGTTGTTGAACTGGATAAGGTCGCAGTGTGTGGTAGTGGTGGTTAAGCGTTTGAAAGTACTAGCCACATGCCGCGAAATATGGTAAGCGGTAAGCCTAGTAACCAATCGGCCCGAGGAGTAGACATACCCCCCACCACATGTATTTGGTTCTTTTGGTTACTTGGTTCGACGTGTAGGAATACGTGTTGCTGGGCAACCAGGAGTACGGGTTTTGTAGTCGTGCTACAGACGTACGTCCTACACTTTGGAAGTGCGTATGGTCCTACAGTCGCTTGTGGTGGCTCTGATCCATGAGTCGGAATGAAAGGCAAACGGTTGCTTCGGAACGACCCTTTGGTGTTCCAAGCGTGTGTGTTAGGTTTACCCTTGCAAGGTTTGAAATTCAATTCAGGAATCGTCCGTTTCTCGCGGAGATTGAGACTGCTTAATCCCTTTGCCACATAGAGTAACAAGAGCAACTGTGTGATTATCAAGGATGATGTTTGACTAAAGATTCTACCATGTTTGAGTAGCTATAGGTGCTTGCCTAGAATGATTAATCAACTAGAACCTGAAAGCTAAAAGTTGAAAATAATAATCTACTCTTTGTTGCTTTTCAGCTGAAAACTCTACCCAAAACCTGAAAAGCCTACATAAGTCTAGGTATATGGCTAAGTATACCGTGAGCGGGTAAGTCTTGTTGAGTATTAGCATACTCAACCTTGCTTTGTGACTATCTACTTCAGGTAATCTCCCCGATGAGCCAGCTTTCATTACACCATGGCCCTACCCCCTGCCTGATGGTTGGTCCGTGGAGTGGGATCCATCCCCGGCCAACACAGATTTCGCCGAGTGATATCATGCCAGGGCTAGCATGATGTCCGTAATCACGACCTGTATAGTGTCCGTATTTTCAAACTCCGCTGCTGTACCCTAACACTTTAAACTGTTTTGTAATAATGTCCCTTCCTTGGGAACAATGGTTGCTTTTATACATTTATGTAATATAACTACCTGTGATGTAAAGTGTAATGGCATTTGTATCTCTGGACTCGCCTTCGTGCGAGGTACCTTGTTTGATCCTGCTTTCGGTGGTTTATCGGGACGTTACCTGACAGGCCAAGGGATTATACCGTTTGAAGCACGTGGTAGCCCTCAAGAGAGGACTCACGTACTTAAGCCGGTATAATTTAGGTTGGTTCTGCCACAATAGTAATCACGCAACTCCTATGTCGCGCGAGTGACAGGAAATCACTCGACTTTTACCGGCCCTATTTAGCAGAGCGTCTACGCGATAAGGACTTGGGTACAATACATTGGAACCCTATGATTTTATGCAACTAGGGTTTCACTTCAACTCCTAGACGTAATGCAAGATATATAATATGTAGTAATGAAAATGTAATAAATTGAAATACTGGGGTATGCATCGAGGCTTGGCTTCTTGAGTGGGGTTGGGGGCAGGAATGTCAGAGACTTCCGAACTTTGGTTCGGGGCTTCAGTTAGATCCTCAGCGACGTTTATCGGGTCTTCAGAAAACCCTTGGTCTTGTCCCAAGACCAACTCGTAGTCTCCGTTGTCGAGCATCGCTGATTCTACATGATATGCAATAATTTACGTGAGATGATGTTTGAGTTTAAGATTTTATTTCACAATAAAGTTGCAATCCAAATAGTTAACACACATGAACTCATGAAATAAGGGAGGGTTTAGTCTTGAATTTTCATTCATATTTAAGTCATGATTATAGTATTGGATTTATTGAAAACAGGAACTAAAACATTTGAATTTGAATTCAAATTTCAAGTTTAAATTCAAATCTCAGGTAAATAGGATTATAAAGTCTTAAAAATTTAATTATAGACTAATTATCAACACATTAGATCATGACAAAAAGATCTAATTAATTAAGCCTAAGGAACATGCTTAATTAATCTCAAATCATCTCAAATTTGAATTACCCAAATTCAAAAGAATTTAAACTACAAAACAGTGCTAGGTTTGGAACTTTTACACAAGCTCACACATGACCTATAGAAGCTACATATTAAAAATCACATGAAAATAAACTAGTATGTAGAAGTTATACACAATATACCTTTTAACCTTAAGTCTAAAATAGATTCAAAAGTATTTAGTTTCAAACTAAACTTCATTGATAAAAGTTGTAGGGTTTGAAATCTAGTTTCCAACAAAATTAGTTTGGCAACTTTTGGATTTTTCTACAGTTTTCTACAAATTTTATCAGAGGCTTGGCTTCTTGAGTGGGGTTGGGGGCAGGAATGTCAGAGACTTCCGAACTTTGGTTCGGGGCTTCAGTTAGATCCTCAGCGACGTTTATCGGGTCTTCAGAAAACCCTTGGTCTTGTCCCAAGACCAACTCGTAGTCTCCGTTGTCGAGCATCGCTGATTCTACATGATATGCAATAATTTACGTGAGATGATGTTTGAGTTTAAGATTTTATTTCACAATAAAGTTGCAATCCAAATAGTTAACACACATGAACTCATGAAATAAGGGAGGGTTTAGTCTTGAATTTTCATTCATATTTAAGTCATGATTATAGTATTGGATTTATTGAAAACAGGAACTAAAACATTTGAATTTGAATTCAAATTTCAAGTTTAAATTCAAATCTCAGGTAAATAGGATTATAAAGTCTTAAAAATTTAATTATAGACTAATTATCAACACATTAGATCATGACAAAAAGATCTAATTAATTAAGCCTAAGGAACATGCTTAATTAATCTCAAATCATCTCAAATTTGAATTACCCAAATTCAAAAGAATTTAAACTACAAAACAGTGCTAGGTTTGGAACTTTTACACAAGCTCACACATGACCTATAGAAGCTACATATTAAAAATCACATGAAAATAAACTAGTATGTAGAAGTTATACACAATATACCTTTTAACCTTAAGTCTAAAATAGATTCAAAAGTATTTAGTTTCAAACTAAACTTCATTGATAAAAGTTGTAGGGTTTGAAATCTAGTTTCCAACAAAATTAGTTTGGCAACTTTTGGATTTTTCTACAGTTTTCTACAAATTTTACAATGCAGCAGCATCATTCACATGAAATAACAAACCACTTGGGGGGGGTCCTCAGTATTTTGCGCTTGGGTCCCTAGAACAAAAGATAGACTTGCACTTATACCCCTGCCAGGCCCCGACGGCGGCCGGCCGATCGGCTCCGGCATGTTCCCACCGGCGGCGAGTTCGCCGGTGGGGAGGGCCGGCTTGGCACGACCAACAAGGTGTGGGGAGTCGGTTGGAGGGGGTGGGGCTCAACTGGTAGGGGTGGAGTACTACCGGCGGCGAGGAGGGGCGGTGGCCGTGGTGGTGCGTCGCCGTTCCTGATGAAGGGCTGGCGAACATGGGGAATTAAAGCACGCAAGAGCACCAGGGGGAGATGAGGATACGATTCCCGTACTTGAATTGGCCGAAGAAGCGGTGGAAGTAGGTCGTCGACGGTGAGGTCGAGCTCGGGCGGCTCCGGTGAGAGGTGGCATGGGGTGGGGGCGATTCCGGTGAAGGAGTGCCGGGAGCTGGACCGGATCAGGTTGGGGAGCTAGGGGAGAAGGTGGGGAAGCGGAGGGCCGTGGGGATTTGGGTGGGGTGGCGCGGTCGAGGTGATTTCCGGCGAGGAAATGTGGTGGCGGGCTCGGTGTCGCGAGGAGGAAGAAGAGGAGAACAGGCGAGGGGAAGAGGTTTGGGTCCGTTTTATAGTAGCGCATTGCTTCGTAGAAGAGAGGGAGAGGAGAATTGGTCACAGGATCGGGCGGCGCCGGCGGTTCCCTCGGATGCGTGGCAGCTGCTCGGCTCCGGCGGCCCGACGTGGCAAGGCGAGGGGAGGACAGCGGAGGCAGCACAGGCGGTGGCAGGAGGGGTGGGGCGACGCGTGGAAGGGCGGTGTAGAGCTGCTGGAGCTCGGGAAGCGGCCGGCGGCGGCTGGTCACGCGTGCGCGCAGAGGCAGAGGAGCTCGGGGACTCGAGGAAGACTATGGAGGACCTAAGTGCAATATCTCAGAAAAGCAGGGACCCTACTATAATGTATAGATAACTTTCCAACCAGTGCTCAAATGGAGATGGGCCCAAAAGCAAAAATGTATGATTTTTCAAAATGTACAACTTTGCTTTAAGGTTCATGCACAGAAGAGCTAAGGAGTTGGAGTTAACATAAAATTTAGCAAAGATTCTAAACTTTGCATAAATCCTATTTTAAAATTACACCACATTTATATCCAAAGGGTAGTTTCACCTACTTTTGCGATTTAAACATAAGTTTTTAACTTTTGCAAAACAACCCTCATACATTTGAATTCTACCCTCCATGCTTACCCATTTAGCACTAAAGGACCTTTATTAAAATATAATTATATAAACAACCCTTTTCCCTTGACATTTAAATTTTTAAACACACTTTTAGCACCTGTTGTACATAACATCACACTTAAATCTAGGGTGTGACAACACTAATTACCTGAGTGTCACAGCCTTCCCCTCTAAAAAGAATCTCGTCCCGAGATTCCGGAACAGAATAGATTTGAATGATTAAGTCCGGAGGTTGGCTTGGAAGAAGTCTGGGAAATTATGTTGAAGATAAGATTCGGTTTCCCATGTTGCTTCTTCTTCCGTATGATGGTTCCACTGAATCTTGAACATCCTAACGGTTTCTCTTCTAGTGCTTCTCTCTTTAGTGTCTAGCACTCTAAGTGGATGTTCTGTATAGGTCAGATCAGGTTCGATTTCAATGGCTTGGGAATCGATGATCTAGGTAGGAATCTTAACACACTTCCTAAGTTGGGATACATGGAAGATGTTATGGATGGCCACTAATTGAGAAGGAAGTTGAAGACGGTAAGCTACGGGTCCACAAATTTCAAGGATTTCAAAAGGTCCGATGTATCGAGGAGCAAGTTTCCCTTTTACGCCGAACCTTTGAATACCTCGAGTAGGAGATACTCGAAGATACACGAAGTCTCCGATTTGAAAATGTAATGGTCTTCTTCGTATATCAGCGTAGCTTTTCTGTCGAGATTGGGTTGCCTTTAGATTGTTCTGTATAACCTTTACCTTATCCTCTGCTTCGATAACTAGGTCGGGTCCAAAGATTTTACGCTCACCGGTTTGTGACCAATTCAAGGGAGTTCGGCACCAGCGACCGTATAATGCTTTGAACGGGTCCATTTTGAGACTAGTCTGATGACTGTTGTTATAAGAAAATTCTGCCAGTGATAAGCATTTATCCCAATTTTTGTCATACTGAAGAACGCAGGCTCTAAGCATATCTTCCAGAATCTGATTCACCCTTTCAGTCTATCCATCTATCTGGGGATGATATGCAGAGCTTCGAATTAACTTAGTTCCGAGAGCATGTTGAAGTTGCTCCCAGAACCGAGCAATAAACTGCGCTCCATGATCGGAAATGATCATCTTAGGTATTCCATGAAGACGAACAATTTGATCCAAGTAAATCTCAGCATACTTCTTGGCATTATATGTAGTATGTACAGGAAGGAAATGTGCAGTTTTGGTTAATCGATCCACGACTACACAAATGGAGTCATGCCTCAGAGAAGTATTGGGCAAACCAACAATAAAGTCCATACTGATATCCTCCCACTTCCAAGAGGGAATAGGTAGAGGTTGAAGAATACCAGCAGTCTTCAGGTGACTAGCTTTGACTCTTTGGCAGATATCACATTCTGAGACATACTTAGCAATTTCCCATTTCATACAAGTCCACCAAAAGTTTTGTTTCAGATCTTGGTACATCTTCGTACTGCCAGGATGCATAGAGAATTTGGACAGGTGGGCTTCGTCCAATATTTGTTTGCGGAGCTTATGGTCCTTGGGTACAACGATACGTTCATTGAACCATAAAACTCCTGCTGAAATTGTGGTGTCGGTGGTCGGTTGAATCGTGCCTGTTGGGGTGGTCTAGCTACCCATCTGCTAGGCAAAATACTTCAAGGCGGGGCTCGAGGAGCGGTGCTCGGGACCAACCGATACCTTGATGGTTGCGTAGTTGTAGGCCCTGTGGGTGTCTTCCTTTTCTTTTCTGCTCTGTGGGCTGAGATGCAGTCTTCCTGAGTGATGGCCATGTTGACCAACTCATTAAAATTGTCGGCCCTTACCAAGTTCAGTCGTTCTTTAAGTTTAGTGTTCAGGCCTAGGCGAAAACGATCTCTTTTGCGGACATCACTGTCCGCATGGTATCCCGCGTACTGGCACAAGTGGTTGAAAACTTGTGCATATTGCATGACGGTGCGGGTTCCCTGAGTCAGATTCAGAAATTCATTGAGCTTTCGCTCAATGAGTCCTTCGGGTATGTGGTGCGCTCGAAAGGCGGTCTGGAACTCGTCCCAGGTGACGATATGATCGGCAGGCTGCATGGCGTGGAAATGATCCCACCATAGGCGAGCTGTGCCACGGAGTTGCTGGGCTGCAAAAAGCGCCTTGTTCTCATCCGAACATGGGGCTGATAATAAAGCGAACTTGGATTCGAGGGTACGAAGCCAAGCGTCAGCGTCCAGAGGCTCATCTGTCTTATGGAATAATGGAGGTTAGGTACTGAGAAAGTCTTGATAACTGGCCGATAGGGGTTCATCTCGGCCTCAAGATTGCTGATGGAAGTGGCCCATCTGAGCTTGCACAAGCTGATTGAGGAGTTCGGTTTGTCGGGCCATGACTTCAGCCAAATTTGGAGGTGGCGGTGGCGATTGCTGAGATCCACTGGCCTGATCTGCCCAGAATCCTTCCGGGGTTCCACGAGTAGCTCCAACCATCTGAAACAAAGGAGATATCCATTGTCAATCATATCCTTACTCCAATTTCAGATGATATACATTTACCAAAATGTAATTCATATGCTCCATTCAATCAACTCATTTCAGATGCAAGGATATTGAGCAAGATGATAAAACACGAGATTTGTATTACTACTCAAACACTGGTAGTCCTTACATCTTACATCAATGTACTTTAACTACCATAAGCCATTCCATAAATACACATGCCACCTATAACACAACAAGTGGCTCGAGATCTAAGTATACTACACACTCCCTATATCACATCTTTCTACACTACTTACAGCTAGACTATCACCCACTCAACCTAAACTAAAAGTCATCAAAGTTGCCCACTGATGACTGACTGCCTGAAGAAGAATGATGGGGACTGATCACAGGATCTCCGTGCTCAGAATCGATCTCGGAGACTCCTTCGATTTCTTCAGGATCTTCTTCTTCTTCCAGAGCTGGTACAGCAGGAGGTGCTGGCTGCTGTTGGAGTTCATGGATATGGGCTTGGGAATCATCAACCTCGAGAATGAGGTTGTGGATCTGTTCTTGGAGAAACTCAATGATCGTGTTGAGTTGGGTGATTATCGCATCACTCTCATTGATTTGGTCTTCCCAGTGATGAATAGTCTCTTCCCGGGCAGCGATAATTTCTTCCTTCTCTATCACCGAAGCTTGAAGCTATTGTATTTGGGTGACTTGTCGATCAGCATTCCTAAAGTGACCTTGCGCGATACTGATCAGTTGACCCATACCACGACGTAGTAGAAGCTGATAGTTATGCTGAACACTCATAAACCTCATAGTACCCTGAAGCGCTTCTTCTGTCGAGCCCTCCAACCTATGACCTTCAGGGACCACCCTGAGATTACACTCAGGGTCGTTGGGATCTGTGGTAGAAAATAGTCCAATAGGCTGTCCTGCAACTTCCCTTGGGTGCTGGTTGCAGAACAGATAGAGAGCTTCCAAAGCTGCTCCCTCAACCGTATGGACTATTCGATAACCCACCACATTAACATTGATGGGTTGCCATTGGGAGCGGAAAGGGTGCTGAGGAATGGTCATCTTAACTCGACATCGGCGAACACCCTCCTCCTGATATTCTACTGCATCATACTGTGGAGGCTCGGTATAACTGAGCGAACGCAATGACTCCTAGAGAAGTCGGGGAAAACCCTCCTAGTGCAAGGCATTTGTGTGGAGATGCCCTGCCGGATCCCAAAAGACGTTGGAAGGGGTTGCCATCTGCAACAAGAATGCAAATGGTGAGACTTATTTACCTTGCTGAGATATCACAAGATAAATGGAATAAGATAATCAATTCTAACAACAGCAAAGACTGGAAATCAGATGGATGCCTAAGGTACTTAAGATACTCAACTTAGAACTACCACAAAAATCCTACTAACCCATTCCAGAGACAAGCAACACACTATTCATCCTTAATAGACCAAAACGTACATTGTATTCATGCAATTGATAATGATTGATGCATGCACGCACTATTCGTTCTCACAACCAAAAACACTGCCGAATACCTTCGGACTTACGCGGTTAATTTCGGTGGCATACTCATACGTCTCTCACTAATAACTAGTTGATAAGTCCTATCCGTCTTAACCTATTAATCGTGGTTAGTGTACCTGCAGAAGATCACATATATATATCATGAACCTTTCATGGCAGCACGACATGAAAGCGTCCCCAAACAGTACTGTTCGCTATAGAAACAACATCTGTACAATTACCGCCGTACAGACAACGTTAGCATATGTTATCAAAACAACGTATTCACGGGGGTACCGCAAAATGTGGGGGTATGAACAGCGATCGCCACACCCTACGCCGAACCATATACTCCCAATATAACCAACCTAAGTTGATATATTGGCAGCATCTCAAGTAGGCCACTGCTTGAGAAACAGCGTTCGGTTCGCATCATCGACGGGAAGGCTAACTCCCCAGTTAGCTGAGGATCCTTACCTTCTTACCTCACAATCGAAGATGTCGTACAGAAAATAAGGTGGAGTTGTACATGAATTTAAGTTTTGATGAAAAGTAGTGCTGCAAGTCAGAGCTATCTATACATAGATACATATTCTAGCAGCCACCTATTATTACCCCTATACATCCCTAGGGCTTTGCGTTCTAGCACCAACCTTAACGGGTCTAACGCACTTTGTAAACTCATTTGTTTAACACAATTTTTATCCTGAAATCACTTTGTAAGAGCTATTGCAATCGTAAGGATAAACCTACAGCTCTGATACCAGCTGTGGCTGAACCGCCTGAATTATTCCAGCTCAAGTGCGCTAGTCATCGCTGTTTAGCCGATATTAACTCAGCACACTTCAAACGGAACAACTCATTGGTCTGTCGGGTATCCACCCGATTCAACCACGATTCAACAGGATCGAAGCAGGTTTACGTCGCACGAAGTCGAGTTTACAGTCACAGTACAGTTCATCAACTTTTAACTTACAGATATACAAATATTATTACAAACCTTATGAAACTTAAAGTAAATTTATACAAACAGTGTTTAAACCGACAAGCTAAATAGCTTGTCCATGCTCACAGTGGAAGAAAAATAAACACACGACTACACTAGTCGCAAAAGTTGACACCACGCTCAGCCCAAGGCCTAGTGTCACTCCGGAGGGTCACTGCCAGCTGGGGACGGATCCCACTCCACGGACCAGCTATGTGGAACAGAAGTTGGCCACACGGAATTATCCGTGGGGTTCTCGAAGGTTATTCCTGAAAAAGATAGTAGCAAGATTTAGTATTCTAATACTCAGCAAGCCTTACCCGGGATTGGGTATACTTTAGCCCGTAACTAGACTCACGAAGGCATTGTAAAGGTTCTTGGTTTATTTTCAGCTGAAAAGCAACAAAGAGTATGATCTACTTTCAAATTTTAGCTTCCAAATTCTAGTTGATTATCCATTCTAGGTTAGCACCTACACTAAGCAAGCAAGGTAGAGATTATCATTCACCATGATTATTGTATCAATAGTTACACTTCTTACTCTATGTGGTAGAAAGAATAAGCAGTCTCAATTTCCGCGAGAGACGGATGATTCTGAATCGAGTTTCAACCTTGAAAGGGTAAACCTAACTCACACGCTTGGAACATCCAAAGATCGTTCTGAAGCAACCGTTTGCTTTTCATTCCGGGTCATGGAACAGGGCCACCACAAGCGACTGCAGGACCGTACGCACACCAATTGTGCAGGACATACGTCTGTAGCGCGACTACATGATCGTACTCCTGTCCGCAGTGCGGAACGTACTCCCGCACATCGGTGCGTGAGAAAAACCAAATTACGAGTGGTGGGAGGTATGTCCACTTGCCGGACCGATTGGTTACTAGGCTTAACGCTTTACCATATTTCACGGCATGTGGCTAGTACTTTCAAATACTTAGCCACCACTACCACATGCTGCGACCTTAACAACTTTTACCCAAAACAGACAGGGTAAAACTCCAGGTCATGAGACCGTACATGACCCTGTCCATCATCCTTATAGTGATTGCAGAATAGTAATCACGCAACTCCTATGTCGCGCGAGTGACAAGAAATCACTCGACTTTTACCGGCCCTATTTAGCAGAGCATCTACGCGATAAGGACTTGGGTACAATACATTGGAACCCTATGATTTTATGCAACTAGGGTTTCACTTCAACTCCTAGATGTAATGCAAGATATATAATATATAGTAATGAAAATGTAATATATTGAAATACTGGGGTATGCATCGGGGCTTGCCTTCTTGAGTGGGGTTGGGGGCAGGAATGTCAGAGACTTCTGAACTTTGGTTCGGGGCTTCAGTTAGATCCTCGGCGATGTTTATCGGGTCTTCAGAAAACCCTTGGTCTTGTCCCAAGACCAACTCGTAGTCTCCGTTGTCGAGCGCCGCTGATTCTACACGATATGCAATAATTTACGTGAGATGATGTTTGAGTTTAAGATTTTATTTCACAATAAAGTTGCAATCCAAATAGTTAACACACATGAACTCACGAAATAAGGGAGGGTTTAGTCTTGAATTTTCATTCATATTTAAGTCATGATTATAGTATTGGATTTATTGAAAACAGGAACTAAAACATTTGAATTTGAATTCAAATTTCAGGTTTAAATTCAAATCTTAGGTAAATAGAATTATAAAGTCTTAAAAATTTAATTATAGACTAATTATCAACACATTAGATCATGACAAAAAGATCTAATTAATTAAGCCTAAGGAACATGCTTAATTAATCTCAAATCATCTCAAATTTGAATTACCCAAATTCAAAAGAATTTAAACTACAAAACAGTGCTAAGTTTGGAACTTTTACACAAGCTCACACATGACCTAAAGAAGCTACATATTAAAAATCACAAGAAAATAAACTAGTATGTAGAAGTTATACACAATATACCTTTTAACCTTAAGTTTAAAATAGATTCAAAAGTATTTAGTTTCAAACTAAACTTCATTAATAAAAGTTGTAGGGTTTGAAATCTAGTTTCCAACAAAATTAGTTTGGCAACTTTTGGATTTTTCTATATTTTTCTACAAATTTTACAAGGCAGCAGCATAATTCACATGAAATAACAAACCACTTGGGGGGGTCCTCAGTATTTTGCGCTTGGGTCCCTAGAACAAAAGATAGACTTGCACTTATACCCCTGCCAGGCCCCGATGGCGGCCGGCCGATCGGCTCCGGCATGTTCAAACCGACGGCGAGGTCGCCGGCGGGGAGGGGCCAGCTTGGCACGACCAACAGGGTGTGGGGAGTCGGTTGGAGGGGGTGGGGCTCAACGGGCAGGGGTGGAGTACTGCCGGCGGCGAGGAGGGGCGGTGTCCGTGGGGAATTAAAGTGCGCAAGAGCACTAGGGGGAGATGAGGATACGATTCCCGTACTTGAATTGGCCGAAGAAGCGGTGGAAGTAGGTCGTCGACGGTGAGGTCGGGCTCGGGCGGCTCCGGTGAGAGGTGGCATGGGTGGGGGCGATTCCGGCGAAGGAGTGCTGGAAGTTGGACCGAATCAGGTCGGGGAGCTAGGGGAGAAGGTGGGGAAGCGGTGGGCCGTGGGGATTTGGGCAGGGTGGCGCGATCAAGGTGAATTCTGGCGAGGAAATGTGGCGGCGGGCTCGGTGTCGCGAGGAGGAAGAAGAGGACAACAGGCGAGGGGAAGAGGTTTGGGTCGGTTTTATAGCAGCGCATTGCTTCATAGAAGAGAGGGAGAGGAGAAGTGGTCATGGGATCGGGCTCAAGACGGCAGGCGGCGCCGGCGGTTCCCTCGGATGCGTGGCAGCTGCTCGGCTTCGGCGGCCCGACGTGGCAAGGCGAGGGGAGGACAGCGGAGGCAGCACGGGCGGTGGGAGGAGGGGTGGGGCGACGCGTGGATGGGCGGTGCAAAGCTACAGGAGCTCAGGAAGCGGCCGGCGGTGGCAGGTCACGCGCGCGCGCAGAGGCAGAGGAGCTCGGGGACTCGAGGAAGACGATGGAGGACCTAAGTGCAATATCTCGAAAAAGCAGGGACCCTACTATAATGTATAGATAACTTTCCAACCAGTGCTCAAATGGAGATGGGCCCAAAAGCAAAAATGTATGATTTTTCAATATGTACAACTTTGCTTTAAGGTTCATCCACAGAAGAGCTAAGGAGTTGGAGTTAACATAAAATTTAGCAAAGATTCTAAACTTTGCATAAATCCTATTTTAAAATTACACCACATTTATATCCAAAGGGTAGTTTCACCTACTTTTGTGATTTAAACATAAGTTTTTAAATTTTGCAAAACAACCATCATACATTTGAATTCTACCCTCCATGCTTACCCATTTAGCACTAAAGGACCTTTATTAAAATATAATTATATAAACAACCCTTTTCCCTTAACATTTAAATTTTTAAACACACTTTTACCACCTATTGCACATAACATCACACTTAAATCTAGGGTGTGACAACACTAATTACCTAAGTGTCACACGCGGGTGTACCGATTACTTTAGGGAGCGGTTCACTAAAAATCAGGTATTAATGCAAGATCCTGACAGATATTTTGGGAAAATGATAACAGATATATGACTAAGAAGGCAGCTAGCGCCCGGCTACACCACGTACGGCAATGTGGTACACAGGAGCTCAAGTTTGAGGTATCTCCTAAAGACAGAGCGCGACGTGGCATGAGACGTCAAACTCCTGTAAAGGAGTGCATTCTCAAGTTTGATGGAACTTGTTGTTGCTCATGCATGAGGCCAAAGTTGCTGCACTTACCTTGTTCTCATGTAATGGCTGCTTGTGCGGATATTCGACATCCTGTCGATATATATATTTCCTATTACTTCAGAAAGGAGACAATTGCCAGCACCTAGCAGTATGAGATCTATGGGTTCCGTTTGGTTGGATCGTTCACTGAGACAGCGAATCCTGTTATATATATCCCAGACCCAAGATCATCATGGGTTAAGAGAGGGCGCCGTCAGACACGGCGTATTCGTAATGATATGGATGAGTCAGAGCTCCGTCCGATGATACAGCGCTGCAGTGCATGCAATCAGATTGGATACATGTATAAACGTTGTCCAAACAATGATGCTGGCCCCAGTTCTGCTGAAGCTGGCCCTACAGGTGATGCTACAGATGGAAGACCTCCGGTTGCATCAAGAAGTGGGAGACGTTGCCGATCGAGTGCTAGTACGTCATCAGGCATCATTTAGTTGTAATTTTATTTGAACGTTGTTTGCTCATGTGTAATATTTGCCGCATTGAGATTGTATCAGACCTGGATGTGTATTTGTAATATTTGCCGCATTGACTAAAGATAGAATATTCGGATTCATGTATTTTTAATATTTGTAATATTTATAATGTTTGTAATGTTTGTTATCATATTATTTTATTTTTAATGGCTTCATGTATTGTACTATCGTAATATTTGGATTCTACGTTGCAAAATGTTATCGTTTAACCATCTTCATACGAGTTTTAGATACCGTAATCTTCTTCGTAAAATTAAATTAAAATTTTATATGCATACATAAGAGTATGGCGAATAAATCTTGTATTTGAAAAAAGTCTGAATTTCAAATAGTTTATGAAACATAAATTCTAAGAAAATATAACAAAAATCATAACCTGGTGACCTCCCGCCTACTGGCTGGGCGGGACGCTTGCTTCAGGGACCTCTTCGCGAATAAAAAACTTTTCTTATTCGCAAAGAGCCCCTTGGGAGGGGCCTGGAAATTTTTTTGAAACCTCCCGCCCGCTGGGTGGGCGGGAGGTCCCCGGCCCCACGCCTCCCGCCCGATCAAAGGGCGGGAGGTACCCATTTTCCAAATTTTTCCCATCCGGCTCCCCTTTTTCGAATTTTAATTTTTTTTATCCCCTTTTTAAAAAAACCTCGTGATCTTGACATTCCTCCCTCCATAACAAGCAGCTTGCCCTCAAGCTGCAACTCCCTAGTATAAGTATGTATGCAAATAGGATCGTCCATTGACATTTGGGCCGTCATGGATCTTCGATCACCAGGCTGTAGAAGTGAAATATGAAAAGTGGCTTGCAAATACATCCAGCGATTCTTGAACTTCCTCTGGCATATTTTCCATTGTCGATGACAACCAACCTTGGTACTATGGACTGAATAAAATACCACGGGTTATCGCCACCTTCTTCAAACAACATAAATTTTGTAGCTCTAGACCTCTCCAGCATGTCAAGTACCATGCAGGAACATTTCTTGATAGTGATCTTGCCCAATAGTGATAATTTCCATGCATTAGTGCTTATTTAATGCCATGAGTATTTAGTTCATGTTTATGCTTATTTAAGTTCCCATAAGTGTTTAACCATTAATCCTAATTGAGCATTAAGTCATTTAATGTTATAATTTGCAAATAAGTTATTGCTCCATTTAATTATGGTAGATATTGCTCAATTACGAATGATGTTACTTCCTGTAATTTTGATGTTATACGGATATTTTTAAGAATAATTTGGGATTACCACTAATAATGAGTTTAATTTTTGTGCAATTAATTTGTATATTTTATGCACTGATTAAATAAGGCAAAGTTTAAACTTTTATGAGCCTTATAATTTACAGTGAAATTATTTCTTTATGCTTTACATATTATTTCACTATTTAAGTTTAGATTTAATTCCATAATAAGTTTATTTCTGTTATGTTTTATTATGGTTTATTGATAACGAATGCATTAGTTTGCATCGTTCAAGCTGAAAAGTTATGTGTTTTCCACCATATACAACTAAGATGCTCTCTAATCAAATGGAACCATCGAGAAGTTTGGTTAGAGTATACTTGTAGTTAATTCTAGCCATTGTTGTTTTAGTTATGAGTTAATGATAAGTTTCATTTGTTTTCCCCATCTGTGATGCAAATTGAGACTTATGGTATGATTTTAATCAGACCATCGTAGGGTTAAACTTGTGATTTTATGTGCATCTTATTGTATAAGATTACTGAGACTTTATTTATAATTTTTCAGTGCGTTATAAGGATTTTCTAAGTACCATTGAGCCCTTTAATGGTACCAACTTTCCTAACTGGAATAAAGATACGCACTTTATGAGGACAAACCTGTCAATCCTACTATAGATACTAAGAATCATAACGAGCAATTAAGGGAGTACAACTCCAAGTTGAAAAAATGGGAAAAATCCAATGAATTTGCAAAATTAGTTATAAAACATTCGATCTCAGAGGCTATAAGGGAGCATTTCCTTATAAGATGGATGATTGGGAACTAAGTGTTAAGGAGTTTCTAAACTCAATTGAGGAAAGTTATTGTGGCAGAACCAACCTGAATTACACTGGCTCAAGTGCGTTGATCCTTCCTCGGAAGGCAGCAAGGACTCAAGCGCACTTCAAACAGTGTAACCACATGGTCTGTCGGGTAAAGTCCTGATAAAACCACCTAACTCAGGATCAAAACAAGGTACCTCGCACGAAGGCGAATCTAGAGATACAAACATCGATAATTTTACATCATAGGCATAATATTACATGAGGTTCTGATGAGGACATCCCAGACACTGTGCCGAACCATGGGCCAGCTCAACGAAGTCAAACACAAGATACACCAATACAAGGAGCCATTACACGGAGTCGCGCAAAGAAACTACAGGAAGAGGTGAACTCTCTCCTTTCTAATATTGATTACAGTACAAATGAGAATTTTATACAACCTAAATGTTCTACATATGTCTTACTAAGGTTTACACATATGGGAGATACTGCTGGACCAAAGGAGACAAGTTACACAAAGGACGGGATGCGTTATACAGAAGCTGAACCATCACACTAGCAGCTGAATCAGAGCCATGTTTCACGAGTCACACGCACTAGCTGGACAATTTTTCACCGTGAGTTCTGCATATGGACAGAAAGATAATCAAGTCTACTTTCACCTCCAACAAATGGCTCATCATTTCAACTTCCCATTAAGGAGTAATGCTCATTTTAGTAAAAAGTGTCTAGAAGGCGGAGGGTCACACGAGGCTCTCGGGAATCCATGTTTTCCCCCTTTCACCTTCCTTTATTTTCATGGGAAAATATAGATATTTCACACTTAGCTAGGAGGGGTGTTCCTAGTATAAATAAACAGTGTAACCAAGCCAATCGGCACCATCATGAATTAAGAAATTCACCCTATGGTGTTCCAGCCAAGAGCTGAGTGACTTACTCCCCATTGTTCTTGCGAGTTCTTCTTGGGCTTGTGAGAGATCTCTCTGAGATCCCCTAATTCGTGCTCTAGACTTTCGGGTCTTTTGTGTGGATTAGTCCCGGTTTGTGGTTCTGCGATCGTTCGGAGATCGAGTCGAGATCGTCACGGTTTCGGTGTCTCTCTCCCCGTCGCTTGGTCGCATCCAACCTTGGCAGGTATAAAGCTAGTTATCCCGGCAATTTTCTTCCAATTATCCTTTGTTCGTACCTACTGTCGTGAAGATCGGGCCACCCACGGGTTTGTCCCTATCATTAGGTATCAGATTTCAGGTTATCACGGTAGATTCCACCCCCATACCATCCATTCGTTTATCGTTGTTTCCTGTTCACCATTTTGTGTTCTTCATTCCGCACGCATAGTCCACAAAATATCCAAAAAAACCCAAAACCTTTGTGTAGTACTGCTGGTCTTGTGTCGTTTGTGTCGCTTTGTTGTTAGTCACCATATCTGTTTATGCTGTGTTAAGTTTTTCAGCACCCTTGTTGATGTTCTGAAAAAAAGTGAAAGATCAGAAAGAGAGTGCAAAAAAAAAAGAGTTACAAAAAGAAAGAAAAAGTGAGATAGAAAAGGGTTGCATTATTGCTATTATTGCTAAAATTTTTAGATTGTGACAACAACGTTCACACATCTTTTGTGTGTGACTAACGATGCTTGATTTTCAGTACTACAAGCCTTTCTTGTTCAGCCACCTATAACTCCACCATATTTGGTAACCGGACATCTTGATTCTTAATGCTTTCGATCGCTTAATCACAACTAGGTTACTACCACATTAGCACTCTCGCAGTCCTTGAGAACGCGTAAGAACTTTGGTAAGTAAGAGGTGAGGTTGTGTTTTTGTTTTTTCCCATAAATTTATCTTTTCCACTACACAATTTCTAACATGGCAGGATCAAATTCAAGTGTACATGGTGATTGCCATGATGATGATGGAATTCCTATTGCACGAGCTGAACTTCGTCAAATGGAAAACTCATTATTGGCAGCCATGGAGAGGATGTTCAATGAACGTCTTCCTACAACTGGCGGTAGGGATCAGCAACACCATCATTACGCCGCACCTCATGCAGAAGTTAGTGATGAAAACTCAAGTGTTGGACATGAATTTTATGGCCACTTTGGTGGTGGTCGTGGTGGTTGGAGGCATGCTGGTCGTGACAACCGGCGTGGACGAGGATGCGGTCGTGTCCGCCATGTGCAGTTTGACGATGAGATCCCTGAAAATTCTGATGCTGAATATGATGATAATGCAAATCCTTTTGCAGCACATGGGCCATATGGGCAGCGCCATGAGCACCGTCCTGGTGCAGGTCATAATGTGGAATATCATCACGGTCGTCACAATATAAATGATCAGGATAATCTTGCTCAAATCAAGTTGAGTGTCCCCAAATTTACGGGACGTGGAGACCCTGATGCATACTTTGAATGGGAAGAACAATGTGATCAAATTTTCAGGGTGCATGATCTCTGTGACCGGAGGCGTGTCAACCTTGCTTCCGTCGAATTTACAGGCTATGCACTCACTTGGTGGAATCAAATTCAAGAGAACCAGCTTGTGTTGGGGCGTGCTCATATTGATAATTGGGCTGAGATGAAGCAAGTGATGCGACGACGTTTTGTGCCATCAAACTATCAGCGTGATCTTCGCAACAGATTGCCGAATCTGAGACAAGGAACCAAGTCCGTGGATGATTATTATAAGGAGATGAAATTGCTCTTGATTCGTTCTGGAATTAGAGAGGATGCTGAATAAAAAATGGCAAGATTTTTGCATGGCCTTAATGCTGAAATTTCAGGATTTGTTGAAATGTTTCCATACAACAATTTGCAAGAACTTGTTGATCAAGCTATGCGCACAGAAAGAAAAATTCAGCAAGAGAGGCGTGACAAATCATTATCAGCTGTACCATGGCGTCGACAACAATCAAGTACATCTTTTTCTAGAGCTCGCTATCAGAGTGCTGCACCAAGAAATTCTTCACCCAATCCTACTTCTAAGGCAGCACCATCTTCAGCATCATCACCAACACCACGCTCTGAGAGCAAGCGTCCAGCTGCAAGCACAGGGGCAACATCATCCACTGCTCACAGCCGAGATATTAAGTGCCACAAGTGCCAAGGACGTGGACATATTTCTGCTGAATGTCATAGTCGAAGGACAATGATTGTCAATGAAAATAATGAGTGGGAATCAGCAAGTGATCCAGAATATGATGAGTATCCTGATGAAGCATTAAGTGATAATGAGAACGAGATTCGAGCTGATGTTGATGATAACAAGTGGTTCGTTTCTCGTCGAGTGCTTAGTGTAAATGTTGGCAAAGAAGGCAACAGTCAGCGACATAATCTTTTCCACACTCGAGGTATGATCAAGGACAAGTTGTGTCGAATCATTGTTGATAATGGCAGCTGCAACAATATTGCAAGTCAAGAATTGGTTGAAAGACTGAGATTAAAACAGCGGCGTCATCCCTCTCCTTACAAAATGCAATGGCTTAGCGATTGCGGTGCTATGCGTGTAAGCAATATGGTGACCGTGCAGTTCTCCATTGGGAAGTACCATGATCAAGTGGATTGTGATGTGGTTCCAATGCAAGCATGCCAATTTCTTTTAGGAAGACCTTGGTTGTATGATCATGATGCTCAAATCTGTGGACGTTCCAACAAGGTTATTTTCATGTACAAAGGGGAGCGCATCTCTTTGCTTCCTTTGACTCCGGAGGAAATAATGAATGATGATCTCAAAAAGAAGCAGCGAGAGAGCGAGAACCACTTGAGAATGACCCACAAAAATAGTGAGGGAGAGTTTTCACAGCCAAATAAAACCCCACAGCTGCAAAGAACCCAAAAACTGGGAAAAGAGGGTTTAGTCATGATGGCTAGGAAAGGGGATATAAAAGAACTGAGTGAACCCGATGCCATGTTCTTTGTACTCCTGTACAAGGACACACTTATTTCTACTAACAATTTACCCACTACTTTGCCCAGTGTTGTCTTTGATGTGTTACAGGAATTTGAGGATGTGTTTCCAGATGAGGTACCACTCGGGCTGCCACCCAAGAGAGGAATTGAGCATCAAATCGACTTGGTGCCTGGCGCGTCACTTCCAAACCGTGCTGCATACCGCACCAATCCGGAGGAGACAAAGGAAATCCAACGACAAGTGGAAGAATTGATCAAAAAAGGGTATGTGCAAGAAAGTCTTTCACCTTGTGCTATTCCAGTTTTGTTAGTTCCTAAGAAAGATGGATCTTGGAGAATGTGTGTGGATTGCCGCGCAATTAACAACATCACTGTGAGGTATAGGCACCCCATTCCAAGATTAGATGATATGCTCAATGAACTTAGTGGTGCTATTGTTCTCACTAAAATTGATTTAAGAAGTGGCTATCACCAAATTCGTATGAAGGACGGAGATGAGTGGAAAACAACTTTTAAAACAAAATTTGGGCTATATGAATGGTTGGTGATGCCCTTCGGTTTAACCAATGCACCTAGCACATTTATGAGATTGATGAATCATGTTCTTAGAACCTTCATTGGAAAGTTTGTTGTTGTTTATTTTGATGACATCTTAATTTACAGCAAGTCTCTTGATGAACATGTTGAACATATCAAATGCGTGCTTGCTGTCCTACGTGAACAAAAATTGTATGCTAACTTTGAGAAGTGCACCTTTTGCACCGACAAGGTAGTTTTTCTTGGCTTTGTTGTTTCAGGACAAGGTGTGGAGGTGGATGAAGAAAAGATCAAAGCTATTCGTGAGTGGTTACCACCTCAAAATTTAAGCCAAGTCTGGAGCTTCCTTGGGCTTGCTGGTTTCTACCGGCGGTTTGTCAAAGATTTCAGCACCATTGCAGCTCCAATCAATGAGTTGACAAAGAAAGATATGCCATTCCATTGCAGTGAAAAACAGAAACGTGCATTTGAAGAGCTGAAAATGAAGTTGACATCAGCACCACTCCTTGCACTTCTAGATTTTGGTAAGACATTTGAAATTGAATATGATGCATGTGGTGTAGGGATTGGAGGAGTGCTCATGCAAGAAGGTCGTCCAATTGCTTACTTCAGCGAAAAGCTAAGTGGTCCTACTCTAAATTATTCCATTTATGATAAAGAACTATATGCTCTTGTGAGATGTTTGGAGACATGGCAACATTATCTTTTGTCTAAAGAATTTATGATACATTCGGACCATGAATCATTGAAACATCTTAAGGGTCAACTAAAACTGAATCGTAGACATGCTAAATGGAGTGAATTCATTGAATCTTTTCCTTATATTTTCAAGTACAAGAAAGGTAAAGATAATGTTGTGGCTGATGCTTTGTCACGACGACATGTGTTACTTGCTGAACTTGATGCTAAAGTTCTTGGTTTGGAAAGTATCAAAGAATTGTACGCTCATGACTCATATTTTGCTGCACCATACTCCAAATGTTCACTTGGAAAGGGTTGGGAGAAATTCCATTTCCATGATGGATTTCTTTTTCGGGCTAACAAACTTTGTATTCCAGATAGTTCTCTTCGTATTATGCTTTTGCAGGAAGCACATTCCGGCGGTCTTATGGGGCATTTTGGTGCCAAAAAGATGGAACAAGTACTGGTCAACCATTTCTTTTGGCCAAAAATGAGACGTGATGTTGAGAGATACGTTCAACGATGTACAACGTGCCACAAAGCTAAGTCCCGTTTGAACCCTCATGGTTTATATATCCCTCTCCCTATTCCTAGTGTACCTTGGGAGGATATTTCAATGGATTTTGTTCTTGGTTTACCTCGCACTAAGAAGGGAAGGGACTCAATTTTTGTTGTTGTTGATCGTTTTAGCAAAATGGCTCATTTTATTCCCTGTTATAAGAGCGATGATGCTTCACATATTGCTGAATTATTTTTTAGGGAAATTGTATGACTACATGGTGTACCACGAACCATTGTTTCTGATCGTGACACAAAATTTTTGAGCTATTTTTGGAAAACATTGTGGGGCAAGCTGGGCACACAATTACTCTTTTCTACAACATGCCACCCACAGACCGATGGCCAAACTGAAGTAGTAAACCGCACATTGTCCATGCTGTTGCGTGCTGTACTAAAGAAGAATATAAAGATGTGGGAAGAAAGTCTACCTCATGCTGAATTTGCATACAACAGGGCGGTACATTCGACCACAAAATTTTCTCCTTTTCAAATTGTATATGGAGTCAATCCCGCTGCTCCCATAGATCTCTTGCCTTTGCCTGTGCAGGAGCGTGTCAACCTTGATGCTAGTAAGCGTGCTGATCTTGTTAAGAAGATTCATGAATAAGCTAGAACAAATATTGAGAAGATGACCAAGACATATGAGAAGCAAGCCAACAAGGGTCGCAAAAAGATTGTACTTGATTCTGGACAACTTGTTTGGATCCATCTACGCAAGGAACGATTTCCTAAATTACGCAGGTCTAAGCTACAGCCACGAGCAGATGGTCCTTTCAAAGTGCTCCGTCGAGTCAATGATAATGCATATGAGATTGATCTTCCAAGCAACTATGGTGTAAGCACAACCTTCAACGTTACTGATCTCTCTCCATTGTCCGGAATTGACGAGTCGAGGATGACTCCTTTTCAAGAGGGGGAGGATGATGAGGACATCCCAGACACTGTGCCAAACCATGGGCCAGCTCAACGAAGTCAAACACAAGATACACCAATACAAGGAGCCATTACACGGAGTCGCGCAAAGAAACTACAGGAAGAGGTGAACTCTCTCCTTACTAATATTGATTACAGTACAAATGAGAATTTTATACAACCTAAATGTTCTACATATGTCTTACTAAGGTTTACACATATGGGAGATACTGCTGGACCAAAGGAGACAAGTTACACAAAGGACGGGATGCGTTATACAGAAGCTGAACCATCACACTAGCAGCTGAATCAGAGCCATGTTTCACGAGTCACACGCACTAGCTGGACAATTTTTCACCGTGAGTTCTGCATATGGACAGAAAGATAATCAAGTCTACTTTCACCTCCAACAAATGGCTCATCATTTCAACTTCCCATTAAGGAGTAATGCTCATTTTAGTAAAAAGTGTCTAGAAGGCGGAGGGTCACACGAGGCTCTCGGGAATCCATGTTTTCCCCCCTTTCACCTTCCTTTATTTTCATGGGAAAATATAGATATTTCACACTTAGCTAGGAGGGGTGTTCCTAGTATAAATAAACAGTGTAACCAAGCCAATCGGCACCATCATGAATTAAGAAATTCACCCTATGGTGTTCCAGCCAAGAGCTGAGTGACTTACTCCCCATTGTTCTTGCGAGTTCTTCTTGGGCTTGTGAGAGATCTCTCTGAGATCCCCTAATTCGTGCTCTAGACTTTCGGGTCTTTTGTGTGGATTAGTCCCGGTTTGTGGTTCTGCGATCATTCGGAGATCGAGTCGAGATCGTCACGGTTTCGGTGTCTCTCTCCCCGTCGCTTGGTCGCATCCAACCTTGGCAGGTATAAAGCTAGTTATCCTGGCAATTTTCTTCCAATTATCCTTTGTTCGTACCTACTGTCGTGAAGATCAGGCCACCCACGGGTTTGTCCCTATTAGGTTCGGATATATATAGTAGTAAGACCTAACTAGTAAGAATTTATACAAGACTATTTTTAAGGGGTGAGTATCTGCAGTGGAAAGTAAAATACGCCACTATTCGATGTCGCGGAACTGATATCGAGCTAAGCCCAAGCTCAACATCACTCGGAGGAACCTGTGTTGGCCGGGGACGGATCCCATTCCACGGACCAACCATCGGGAAGAGTATAGGACTAGGGCACAGGCAAAGCAGAGTCCTCATGGGGATTACCTGAAAGATAGTTAAATTTGCAAGTCTGAGTATTCTAATACTCAGCAAGGTTTACCCGTTTCATGGTATACGTAGCCATGTAGCTAGACCATAAAGGCTTTGTGAACAGTTCTAGGTTTGTCTTTTGCTGAAAAGCATCAAAGAGTAGGTCCTTAATTTTCAACTTTTAGCTTTCAGATTCTAGTTGATTATCCATTCTAGGTAAGCAATTATAACTACTCAAGCATGGTGGAAACTTTTTAAACAAACATCATTTTTTGATAATCATAAAGTTGCTCTTATTACTCTATGTGGCAAAGGGATCAAGCAGTCTCGATCTCCGCGAGAAACGGACGATTCAGAATTGAATTTTCAAACCTTGCAAGGGTAAACCTAACTCACACACTTGGAACATCCAATGATAGTTCCAAAGCAACCATTTGCCTTTCATTCCAACTCGTGGAACAGTGCCACCACAAGCGACTTTAGGACCATACGCACATCCAATGTGCAGGACGTACGCCTGTAGCGCGACTACATGGCCGTACTCTTGTCCGCTGTGCGGAACGTACTACCGCACGTCGGTGCGTGTGCAAAAAACCAAATTACGAGTGGTGGGGGGTATGTCCACTCCTCGGGCCGATCGGTTACTAGGCTTACCGCTTACCCATAGTTCACGGCATGTGGCTAGTAATTTCAAATGCTTAACCACTGCTACCACACACTGCGACCTTATCAACTTTTATCAACACAGACGGGGTTTCTGCTAAGGTCATGAATAATAATCACAGCCCCATCCATTATCCTTATAGTGATTATAGGAATGTAAATATTGCAACTCCTATAAAGCTCGCGAGTGACAGGCAATCACTCGACTTCTACCGATCTTATTAGCATAGCAGCTACTCGAACTCAAGTTCTAATATACAGTACATAGGATTCTAGGGATGTGCAACTAGGGTTTCCATACAACTCCTAAGAACTTAGATGCATCAGTACAACAAATTATTATTTAAATTGCAGTGTATGAAAATAGGGTGTATGTCCGGGGCTTGCCTTCGCTGGGGTTAGAGATGTAACCACTAAAACTTTCTGAACCAGGGATCGGGGCTTCAGTTAAATCTCCGGTGACGTTCCCGGGGTCTTTAGAAATTCCTTCTTTTGGTTCCAGGATTAGCTGATAATCTCCATCAGCGAGAGTTGTCGAGTCTACATGATATGCAAATATTACAATTTAGGGAATGCATACACTTTCATTTCATTTCACGATAAAGTTGCAATCTAATAAACAAATATTCTATTTAGCAAACCTACCATCTACTTCCCTATGGGGCACTCATTTATTGAGTACAAACTAAACTACCTAATTGCATTAAGTAACATGTTTAGTTACTCTAAGTAACTAAACTAATTACATTAAATAGCACGGGGTGATCCTAATTTACCAAACTAACTCCATTAAACATTATTAAACATTCTAAGTCAGGAGTGATTACTAATACTGCAAAAATTAGTATAAACAGACCTAATTGAAATAATCTCATCCTAAAATTTTCAGAATATTTTATGTAGTACATAAGTGAGAAGAAATATTTCAATTAATTAGCACCTAGAACATGTTTTATTTCCACAGATCAAACCACTGTAGTAATGGAGCTATAAATTTAATTGAGTATTGGTAAAGCATGAATAAAGCTTCTGTAAATTTATCAAACCACTGAATAAAGCTTCTGTAAATTTATCAGAATTTTATATCCACAGGAACAGTGCTACAAAAATAAACAACATCAGCATTATTATTTCAAGATCTATTTATATCTAGAGTTCCAGATAATTTTAGGTGCTGAAATTTTATGGGCATGTTAAGCAACTCAGCAAAAACATTCAAAAATATTTTCACAATTTTTCATGGACAGGATCTAACATAATTATGCATCCTCGAGATACCCCTATTTTCTTACAAGGAAGACCCTAATAAGATTGAAATCACAGCAATTGGGTCCTTGGCCGGAGTAGAGCAGGGGGCAGGGAGGGGAACAGCGGCGTTCTGGTGGGGTGGCTCATCGGCGGTGGATCGGAGGTGGGGGAGGAGCTTTAGGGGGTCGAGGCAGTTCACTCGAGCTACTTGGCGGGGGCTAGGACGGCTGGAAGGGTAGGTCCCCACGGTGACCCAGGACGATGGCGAGAAGGATCTCGATGGCGAGGTGGATGCGGTGCTCAAGGGCAGCGATGGAGGGGCTGGTGAGCTTCACGGGATCAAGGCGAAGCTGCTAGAGGTGTTGGGGTGGCCCGAGAAGGGGCGGGGTGAGCTGTCCACGGCGGCCCGAAGCGACAGCAATGGAGCTCAGCGGTGGTGGCGTTCTAGTGGCACGAACATGAGGGAATGGAGAAGAATTGGCTATGAAGCTTCAGTGGGGTGTAGTGGTGCCAGTAGAGCTAGGAATTGTGGGCGTGGGGCGGCGGAGGCGGCTGACGACGGCGAGCAGAGAGTGCGGTGGTGGTCCGGCGGGGTGCTGAGCGGAGAAGAAGCTTAAGAACCGAAATGCGGTCGCACGAGCGGATAAAAGTAGTCGAAGGGGGCTCCTGGACATGCGGTGGGACTAAGAAGAGGCACAGCGAGCCGGAGCAGCTGCTGTCGACCGGCGGCTCGACGTGGCGGCTTCGGGTAGCGGCGGAGCGGCGTGGGATGCGCGGGAGAAGACAGCGGGGAGGTGCTGAGGCGATGGCCAGGCTCCCTGGCGACGCGTGGAGTGGTGCTAAAGCAGGAGCTGGCCTTGGGCGTCATGGCAACGGTGGCCAGCGGCGGCAATGCTGCGGCGGTAGAGGAAACAGAGGAGGAAGAAAGAGGAGGGGAGATCCTAGGGTCCTATCTGCAATTACAAGAACTACCGGGACTTCACTATGAAATAATATTTCCCACTATTCTAAAGCTCAATTGAGAAAATGGTCAAAATTAAAGTTGTAGAACTTTATAAAAACTACAACTTTTCTTTAAGGTTCAATTCAAAAACTTAAAGAATAAGGTTTTATTTTTGCACTCTTGGGCTAAATTCAAAATTATCAAGTTTTTGTCCTATTGAAGGCAAATTTCATTAGATTTTGGACCTAAATACAAGTTTTTATGCCAAGTAATGATGACTAACATTCTTATATTATGACCCCTAGTAGAAATGAAAGTGACCTTTGTAATTCAAAACCTTTGCACAAAAGGACTTGTATTTTTGAGAAATTACACATAAACCCTTATTTTCACACACTTCACTCAATTTCACATAATTCAACACATACATTCCAACTTCCCCCCCCTGTTTGCTACATTCAAACACCTAGGGTGTCACAGTTATAAAGTTAATTATTCCAACTTGCTCATTAATAAGTTGTCTACGTCATGTTATGATGGACAAAGTGGACTTAGTATACACATTAAGAGCATGTACGATATGGCTGCTGAGTTGAAAACACTTGGCAGGTTCATCTCTGATGATATGCTAGTACAATATCTTATGGCTTCTCTACCAGAGAATTATAATAAGTGTGCTCAAGATGTGGATACTCCAGTAGGATGGAAGTTCTATGAGTCACCTGATCAAGTGCAAAAGAAGGATAAGCTCTCTTAAGTTAAAGTTTCCCCTAAATTTTGGTGTATTGATTGAGATGCGTTCCCCAGCAGGTATTAAGTTTGAACCATAAGAAAAGGGGAGTTCAAGGGGAGCAAAGTCTACTAATGGTGATGAAGACAGAGACGTCAAATGCTTTGCCTTAGTTTTAGCTATTAGTCTAGCTTTATTCTTCATATTGATGATGTCTCTTAGTTCAATGAATGCCATATTTATTTTAGTCATAAGTGATTCTGAACATTTTGTTAAAGTTTTGAGATATTAAATATATCATCATTGTTGATTTTGCTATTTGTCAAGAAATTTGCATATATCGGTTTCTTGTATATTGTTTAATGCTTCAATAAGTTGTTGTTGAGACCTTGTCAAAATTGTGATATTATTAGTTAAAATCACATTTCAAAGGGGAGAATTGAGAGAATTGGACTGTGTCATCAAGAATAAGAATAAGAGATACTCTAGTCATTAGTTATAAGACAATAAAAGAGCTATAAGTTCTCCAAAAAGGCTGAATTAGTAGATCGGCATTTATAAAGAGTGAATATGATAAACCATGCTTAGAACCACCATTGTGATAGGAGAAATACTCCATAATTGCCAATTGTCTCAAATGAAGTTAAGTGTGACATTATTCGTTATTCTGGCCATCGCTGTCTAATGGATACATGTTCACAAAGTTTTGTTGTTCTAGTTTATTTCTGGCCATCGCTGTTTGACTAGTTCAATAAAGCTTGAGGGACACCATTCCTACTGTTCTAGTTATTTCAGCGCTTGTGTTCCTAAAAGAATGCAGAGATCAGTGGGAGTCAGTGGGAGATCACAAAGGAGGAAGAGATACCTTGAAGAGATGCAGGCTTAGTTTCCTGCGCCTATGATTCAAATAAGTGTTTCTCATAATACTTTAATTTGTGCCATCAGTTAAGTACACCTCCATCTCAAACTACCATATATTTTGTTGAGGATTCTCATAAGTTGATTGACCCTAACATCAAGATGTAGTATATAATAATTTGTTAATGTTGGCATAAAAAGAAAGAACCTCATTTATTTTGAAAATTACAATAAGGAGGCCATAAGTTGAATCTATGAGCTTAAATCTATAAGTATGAATTTTGTATAAATCTATGATGGAGTTAAATCAGTAGACTATCAAAAGGGTCTATAGCATAAGCGTGATTCTGGAAGAAAAAAATGAAATACTAAGCTTATAGTTTACCATGATTCAGAATTTTTATGGATAAATGCATATATACTAAGATTAAGGTGGAAAAGTTACTATCCTAATACTTAAGTGGATGATCCTCTACTAAGTAAAGTGGTGGTTAGATTATGCTGCAAGATTTGAGAGCCTTTCTATCATTCAATTATATTTAAAGTAATCTTGGTGAAAGCCTCTTATGCTTTGGGTAGTAATGTACACTGAGATTGGACCAAGGAAGTGTTAGGATCATCACTAGAGACATATGTTGTCTAAAGTGATATGATAAAATAAATATTAAGTTACGCTATTCTATTTGCATGGTGAAGAAAATTTTATACTTAAGAATTAAGTTAGAATAAGATAGAGGAAGACGTTCCTTATGCTTCAGCTATCAGAAGCTTATGCATGAGTCGCTAAGTGATTGACTTAGCATTTTGTAAGCCGGAAAGCTTTATAAAGATGATAATTTAATACCAGGGAGGTCCACTAGAAAAGGTGCAAGACACCAAAATGACATGCTTATTTATCATGAATTATTTATATAAGAATTCTTTATAAGTGTATGGATGTAAAAGTGCATATTAGATTATGCCCTTCACTCTTGTAGAAAAGAGCAATTGTATTGAGAGCTCTAATCAAACTTAGCATAATGACAACTGAGATTGTGTAAGGCATATTTTAACTTATCAAGTTTCATAATTATATTCCGGTATAAAGTTTGAGGTCAGCAAATTGGTACTGTTATGATTGCATTATTTATTCAAGTAGCAACATAATAATTAATAGTGTCAAGATCATCGATGATTAAAATATTGTGTTGTGAAAGAAAGGTCCTAGGATCAAGTTATTAAAAAGTTAAAGTAATAAGTTTGTGTTAATGCTAGCAAATCTTATTAAGGACTTACCTGTAACATTCAGGTAATTAGAAACATAGACACTAGGTTTTAGTGTGAAATATGTATGCTTGCTATGGTATATGTGAGTAGTACAGAAGACTAGGGGTATCATTGTAATTTCTATAAAATATAGGTCCTTGAGTGTTAATTGGGTGAAATGGAAGATAACATTAAAACCTAGGATAAATATAATACTAGGTGTCAAATTTATATTACCATAGGAAAGAAAGTGTAAAAGATAGGTTAAATCCTAAGGAAAATAAGCCATTAAATAAAAATAGGGACCTAAGTGTGATTAAAACAAAAATCATAGGGCCTTTTATGTAAAATAGTTGAAGTGTAAAAGTAACCTTCATTTCTAATTAAGGACTAACATGTAAGAATACAAGTCATCATGACATCCCATGAAAACTTGTAAACATATCCAAAATTTCATCAAATCCACTTTGGTAAGGACAAAAGAATTCAAATTCTACCTTTACTCAAAAATTTAACATGAAAAGCTGTAAACTTTGAGTTTTTGAATTTGAACCCTAAAACAATACTGTAGAGTTTGAAAAACTCTACAACTTTCATTTTGGGAATTTCCTCATTAGATCTTTATATCAGTGGGAAATTTTAGTTTATCGAGAGGTCCTTGAAGTTTCTGATATTTCCAAATAGGCCCCCCGGACCCCCTCCCTCTCTTCTTCTTCCCCGAGCACGTGCTCTGCTCTACCCTTCCCTGTCGCCGGCGCAGTGCGCCGCCTCTGGCCGCCGCTCTGCCGCCGCCGCCGCGCCACCTCCTGCTGGGATCACATCCACGCGTCGTCCGCTCCCTGTCCCAGCCCTATTCCCCTCCCCTGCTGCCCTCTCGCATGCGCGCCACGACCTTCCCGAGCCACCGCCGGCCGCCACGCATCTCGCCGTTGTTGACAGCTCCTGCTTGCACCGTAGCATCGCTCCCGGCCATAAGACGCGCTCCACGACCACTATGTGACCTTGTTTACTTGTTGCCGCACTTCATTTCCCCAGCATTTCCTTTGCCGAGCTCAATTTCCTCGCCGGACCTCCGCCACCCCTACTGCTTGTAACATTCAGGTAATTAGAGATATAGACACTAGGTATTAGTGAGATATATACATGCTATGATGTATGTGAGATGTACAGAGAACTAGGGGTATATTTGTAATTTATGAAATATATAGGTCCTTGAGTGTAATTGGGTAAATATATTACCAAGTGTCAAATCTAAATGATCATAGGGAAGAAAGTGTAAAAGGTGGGTTAAAACCTAAGAAAAATAGACCTTTGTGTGAAACTAGGGACCTATGTGTGATTACAATAAAAATATAAGGGCTTACATGTGGAATAATTGAAATATAAAAGTAAAATTCAGGTTTACTTAAGGACAAATATGTAAAAATACAAGTAATCATGACATTCCAGGAAAATTTGTAAACATACCCCAAAATTTGATCAAATTTATTTGAATAAAGACAAAGGTAATTCAAATTCTACCTTTATTCAAAAACATAACATATAAAGTTGGAAACTTTGAGTTTCTGAACTTGAGCCCTAAAGCAATATTGTATAGTTTCGAAAACTCTACAACTTTCATTTTGGGCACTTTTCATTTGACCTTTGTAGCAGTGAGAAATCTTGGTTTACCAAGAGGACCTTGAACTTTCTGGAAATTTCAAATAAGTCCCCCGGACCTCCTCCCCTCTCTTCTTCTTCCTCGCGCACGTGCCTCCCCTGCTCTGCTCGCCTGCCGCCGGCAGTGCTGCGCCTCTGGCTGCCACTCTACCGCCGCCGTCACGCCACCTCCTGCTGGATTATTTCCCACGCGTCGTCCCCTCCCTGCCCTGACCTCTTTCCTCTCCCCTGTTGGCCTTCCGCGCGCACGCCACAGCATTCCCGAACGCCCACCGGCCGCCACCTCCTCGTCGCTGTGGGAAGCCCCACTGCGGAGCCTTAACTCCTTATCTCTCACGCACAACAACACCACCTTAACCTCTACATCCTATTCCTCTAGAGCCTTTGTCGACTCCCGAGCTCCCGATCCACATTCTACCGCCGCTGTCTTCTCCTGCTCCGGCAATGCACGGCATCACCGTGAGCAGCCACCACCAGGCATCCTCCGCCCCAATCAACCCTCGTGCAAACTTCCCAGTTGCTCGCTCGTGCTCATCGACCCCCTGTTGCCTTCCAATTGCAACTGGAGCTTCGTTCCCGACGAGCGCCGCCGTCGCTGCCTTCGGCCTCACCGTGGGCAGCACGATTCGAGTATCTCCACACCTCCACGACTCCCTAGCCAGCACCACATCATCACTCCGGAGCTCTACGACCACTCAGTGGAGCCTCTAGTGCCCTACATCTTCCTCCCGACGCTCGCCGGCGTCTGTCCTCACCGCTGCCACCCCTGTCTCCGTCGGTCACCCGTAATCCGAAGTGTATGCTTCCAATTGACCGCATCACCACCATCCCCACGTCTCACTGATTCTTACGCGCAGGTTCTTCGCCGGTGTTAGCTGCCAGAGCACCGCCGTCGTTGTCGACCCCTTCGCCGCCACTTCGGGCTCTCGTCGGGATCCCCTCTTCCGACCATCCCAGCCCTCGACATGAGGTGCACGTGAACCGTTGTGAGCTCCTGAGTCTCCTCCTCCCCTCAGACCTCGCCGCCGGCGATCACCGTCACCGGAACATGGCCGTCCTCTCCTTGCTCTGCTCCTGTCTCTAGCCCAGGGACCTTGGATTAGAAGAATCAAAAACCTAGGGGGCTATCTGCAAAGCCCTAGACTCAGATGAATAGTGCTGAAAGGACCCCTTTGTGTTATTTTGGATACAAACTTTGAAATTCTGTATCAATTCAAGAAAAAATCACAAAACTACAAACTAAAATTTGTTGGAATCTGCTTTTTAAGATCTACAACTTTACTTAAAGGATGAACTTCAGTTTCTAAATATATTATGCTCTAATTTAAATGTTAATTTTAATTGGTTATAGAATTCAATAATGCATAGTAATTAATAGAAAAATGATAAAAATGTGAAACCAGTTGTGTTAATTTTCTTTTGACATGTAGAATTTATGAAAATTAATTATCCTATCACTTAAGTGGTATTTTCTTAGTATATAAGTTTAATTACAACTAATGCATAAGGTAACCTTTTATAATTAATATTGTAAATTTAAATGCTCTAAAATCATGAAAATATTTTTTGGTACTGTTCTATAATAGTGTAGTCTGTCACTAAATTCCCAACCTAGGATTAGGTGGCAAACAACTAAAACAAATTGAACATGTTATAGTAAGTACATAATTTAACATCAACATGAGATTCATGTAAATAATTAGTGTAATCAATAAATAAAGCTATTTAATATAGTTATTGGGAACCACCCCAACCTGTTGCCTCATGCTACTAGTTGAATACTTAGTATAATTAACCCTGCTGTTTAATGTATCTAGATAAAATAATTAATACCCAATAAATGACTGCCCAGTGCAGAACTAAAAGATACCTATAATAAGTAATTTTTACTTTTCTTAGATTGCAACTTTATTGTGAAATAACATAAAAAGAATGTGCATTCCTTAACTTATAGTTTTGCATATCATGTAGACTCGACTACTCTTGCCGACGGCGATTACGAAGTGGTTCTGGAACAAGGCGTAGAACCAGCCGAAGACCCCGGGAACATCGTTGAAGGTCTAACTGAAGCTCCGAACCAAAGTTTGGACAACTTTGACCCTACTGCCCCAATCCTACGCAAGAAGGCAAGCCCCGGACATAACCCACTATTTTATTTACACTGCAATTTATGTCTATTTATATATTCCTATGCATTAAGTTTTTAGGAATTGTTTGAAACCCTAGTTGCATAATCCTAGGAACTGATGTATTGAACACTAGAACTTGAGTTTGACTAGCTGCTCGGCTTATAGGACCGGTAGAAGTCGGGTGATTTCCTGTCACTCGCGCGATATAGGAGTTGTAATGTTTATATTTCTGTATCACTATAAGGACGACGGACGGGATTTATAAGAGGTATCATAGTTGAGATGATACCCCGTCTGTGTTGTTGAACTTGCTAAGGCCGCAGTGTGTGGTAGTGGTGGTTAAGCATTTGAAAGTACTAGTCACATGCCGCGAAATATGGTAAGCGGTAAGCCTAGTAACCAATCGGCCCGAGGAGTGGACATACCTCCCACCACTCGTATTTTGGTTTTTCCTGTTACTCGATTCGACGTGTAGGAATACGTGTTGCAAAGGCAACCAGGAGTACGGGTTTTGTAGTCACGCTACAGACGTACGTCCTGCACTTTGGAAGTGCGTATGGTCCTGCAGTCGCTTGTGGTGGATCTGATCCACGAGTCGGAATGAAAGGCAAACGGTTGCTTCGGAACGGCCCTTTGGTGTTCCAAGCGTGTGAGTTAGGTTTACCTTGTAAGGTTGAATTCGATTCAGAATCATCCGCTTCTCACGATGATTGAGACTGCTTGATTCCTTTACCACATAGAGTAACAAGAACAACTTTGTGATTATCAAAGATGATGTTTGATTAAAGATTCTACCATGGTTGAATAGTTATAGGTGCTTACCTAGATTGGATAATCAACTAGAACCTGAAAACTAAAAGTCAGAATTAAGGACCTACTCTTTGTTGCTTTTCAGCTGAAAATTTTACCCAAAACCTGGAAAGCCTGCATAAGTCTAGGTACATGGCTAAGTATACCATGAGCGGGTAAGTCTTGCTGAGTATTAGCATACTCAATCTTGCTTTGTAACTATCTACTTTAGGAAATCTCCCTGATGAGCCAGCTTTCATTACATCGTGGCCCTACCCCCTGCCTGATATCGTGCCAGGGCTAGCATGATATCCATAATGACGATGTGAACAGTATTCGTGTTTTCAAACTCCGCTGCTGTGACATAAAACCTAAACCATTTTGTAATAATGTTCCTCGTTGAAAACTAATGTTACTTTTATATCCTTATGTAATATACCTGCCTGTGATGTAAAGTGTAATGGCAATTATATCTCTGGACTCGCCTTCGTGCAAGGTAACTTGTTGGATCCTGCTTTCGGTGGTTTATCAGGACGTTACCCGACAGGCCAAAGGATTATACCGTTTGAAGCACGAGGTAGCCCTCAAGAGAGGACTCGCGTACTTGAGCCGGTGTAGTTCAGGTTGGTTCTGCCACAGCTGGTATCAGAGCTAACAAGTGTACCCTGGAGATATATTTAGCCCTAAAAATAATTTATAATATAAAATTTGGTCAATCAAGTATTGTGAACTACGTTGGGTTCGTTAAGGATTATGTATAGTACGTAAAGCCCTAGGGTGATGTGAAGAAGGGAATTAGAGGTGGCTATAATATATATATAACTCTAACTCCCAGCATTACTTTTCTGTTAAAACTTAAGTTTATGTACAACCCAATTTTACTTTCTGTAACGACACCTTCGATCGTGAGGTAAGAAGGTAAGGATCCTCAGCCAACTGAGGGAGCTTGGCCTTCCTGTCGGTGATGCGAACCGAACGCTGTTTTTCAAGCAGTAGCTTACTTGAGATGCTGCCAATGTACCAACTCTGGTTGACTACATTGGGAGTAGATAGTTCGCGCAGGGTATGGCGATCGCTGTTCATACCCCCGCATTTTGCGGTACCCCCGTGAATACGTTGTTTCGATAACGTATGTTAACGTTGTCTGTACGGCAGTAATTGTACGGATGCTATTTCTATAGTGAGCAGTAATGAATGGGGATGCTTTCATGACATGCTGGCATGAAAGGTTCATTGGATATATATATTGTGTGGTTTTCTGCAGGTACACTAACCACGATTACGAAATTAGGATGGATAGGGCTTATCGACTAGTTAATAGTGAGAGACGTATGTATTATGCCATCGAGATTAATTACGTAAGTCCGAAGATATTCGGCAGTTATTTTTGGTTGAGAGGTCGATTAGTGCGTGCATGCATAATACACTAATCAACCAAATCGATGCTTAATTTTGTTGTTTTCTGTAGAGTAGGTAACATGTTAGTTTTCCTTAGTTTGGGTAAATGAAAATCTTTAGTCGGGTATCTTAAGTATCCATCTGATTTCCAGCCTTTGCTGTTATCAGAATCAGCTATCTTAATCCATTTACCTTGTGAGTTCTCAACAGGGTAAATATATCTTACCATTTGCATTGTTGTCGCAGATGGCTGCTCCTTCCAATGCCTTTTAGGATCATGAGGGGCATTTCCACACTAATGCCCTACACTGGGAAGGCTTTCCTCGTCTCTTGTGGGAATCCTTAAATTTGTTTCATTACATGGAGCCTCCTCAGTATGATGGGGTGGAATATCGCGAAGAAGGAGTTCCTCGATGCCGGGTTAAGATGGCAATTCCTCAACACCCTTTCCGCTCCCAATGGCATCCCATAGAAGTTGAGGTGGTAGGGGATCGCTTGGTTGATACCATTGAGACTGCTGCCTTGGAGGCTATCAAACTCTTCTGTAACCAGCATCCAACAGAGGTTGCCGCATATCCTATTGGTTTATTTCCTGCCATAGACTCTGGTAATTTGGAATGGAATTTTCGGACAGAGCATCTTGGTCATATGCTAGGAGATCTGGCTGAAGAAACGGTCCGTAGCATCACCAGGTTCATGGATGTGCAGCATCATTACCAGATTTTGCTACTTCATAGCATGGGTCAATTAACTAGTGTGGCTCAAAGTCACTATCGGAATGCTGACCGTCAAGTTACTCAAATAGTGGAATTACAAGCCCTGGTGACTCAGAAGGATGAAATCATCGCAGCACGGGATGAGACTATCCTTCATCGAGAAGATCAGATCAACGAGAGTGATCATATAATCACTCAACGTGACACTGTCATTGAATTCCTACAGGCACAAATTCACGATCTGATACTTGAAGCTGATGATGCCCAGGCTCACCTTGAGGAACTACAGCAGCAACCGATACTTCCCGCTGCACCCGCAATGCCTGAAGAAGAAGAAGATCCGGAAGAGATTGAGGGTGTTTCAGAGATTGACTCCGAGCACGGGGATCCTGTTCTTAGTCCCTATCACTCCTCTTCTGGCAGTCAATCTTCTGTAGGCAACTTCGACGATTTTTAGTTTAGCAAATCGTCGACTATTTAGATGTAACCTATGGGAAGTGTAATAACTTTGGTAGTGAGTAACTTATCTAGATCTCGTGCCATTTGTTGTAACCTAGATGGCCTGTGTAGGGATCTTTCAGATGTGCGATGTGGAGGACAATCAGAATCGGTGTTGTAATATAAGCTTCCTGTTTTATCATCTTATTCACTATCTTTAAGTTCTGAAATGAGATGATTGAATGGAATGAATGCATTGTTTATCTAAGTAGTATATTTTCTAAAAATGGGGGTAAGGCTATATGGTTAATAATGGACATCTCCTTTATTTCAGATGGTTGGAGCCACGCGCGGAAACCCGGAAGGTTTCTGGGCAGATCAGGCCAGCGGTTCTCAACAACCGCCACCGCCACCTCCCAACCTCGCCGAGGTTATGGCTCGGCAAACTGAACTTCTCAACTTGCTGGTACAAGCACAGCAGTACCAACAACGTCAATAGTTCCGAGGAGGTCATGATGACCTCTATCCTCCAGTGGCCAGCTATCAGGATTTCATCAGTACCCAGCCTCCATTTTTCAGTAAAGCTGAAGAACCCTTGGACGCCGATGCTTGGCTTCATATAATTGAATCGAAGTTCGCTCTATTGACAATGCCTTGTGCGGACTCAAGTAAAGGTTCCTTTGCCGCCCAGCAACTCCGCGGTGCTGCTCGAATATGGTGGGATAATTTCTACGCCATGCAGTCTGCAGAACATGTTATTACCTGGGATGAGTTTCGGGCAGCCTTCAGGGCACATTATATTCCCGAAGGGTTGTTAGAGCGAAAGTTGAATGAATTCTTGGCACTTACCCAAGGTACCAGCACAGTCCTGCAGTATGCACAGACTTAATCATCTGTGTCAATATGCGGGATATCATGTGGATAATGATGCCAAGAAATAAGATCGTTTTTGTCGGGGCCTTAATACCAAGCTCAAGGAATGTCTGAATCTTGTAAGGGCTAATAATTTCAGCGAGCTAGTTAATATGGCCTTAACTCAAGAAGATTGCATCGTAGCACATCGTGCTGAGAAGAAAAGAAAGACCCCTACTGGACCCTCGAGTGCTCAATCACCGAGGTATCGGGTTGTTCCCAACACACCGTTCAGAGCACCACAGCGGAATGCCCCATCTGGCAGATTGGTTTTCAGGCCGCCCCAACAATAAGGAAGGTATAGACCTCCCGTTCCTCCGCAACAACTACAACAACCTGGCTCACGGCCAAATGTTCAACAAGTCCAGCAGAGAAGCAGCAATTATCGCTGTTTCAATTGCGGAAGTGCAGATCATTTCGTCAGAGATTGTCCGTGGCCCAAGAAACCTAATCAAGGGCAGAGTTCTACTCAGGGTAACCAAAACAAGGGCAAGAAACCGATGATGCAAATCCGGTAAGGGCGGATTAACTTCACCACTTTGGCAGAACTTCCAGATGGAGCTCCCGTCATGTCGGATACATTCTCTATTCACCACAAACCAGTTGTTACATTATTTGATTCAGGAGCAACATATAGTTTTATTAGTAACAACTGTGGTACCCGAATACGACTTGATCTTTGTCCTACCCAGGGGTCATATATGATTTCTACCCCTGGAGGAAAAATCACCTCTAACCAAATGGTTAAAAGTGTGCCAATTCAGTTAGGCAGCCAAGTGATTAAAACTGATTTGGTTTTGTTAAACCTAGAGGGTATTGATGTTATACTCGGGAAGAATTGGATGACGAAACATAGAGTACTGTTAGACATCTCTTCCCGAGTTGTTAAGATTAACTTACCATATCAGAAAACCATTACCCTCTATCTGCCTTGACAGGAGTATCTATACTCTTGCACATATGCTATCACAGATATCAAGGTACAAGATATACCTATAGTTCGTGAATACCCCGATGTCTTTCCAGACGACTTGCCTGGAATGCCACCAGACAGAGACATCGAGTTCATCATTGAACTTCAACCGGGCACCGCTCCTATTTCAAAGAGGCCGTATCGCATGCCTCCGAATGAATTAGCAGAATTGAAAATCCAACTCCAATATCTTCTTGATAAGGGTTTTATACGCCCAAGTGCCTCACCTTGGGGTTGTCCTGCTCTCTTTGTCAAAAAGAAGGATAATAGCCTAAGGTTATGTGTCGATTATCGCCCACTCAATGCGGTTACTATCAAGAACAAGTACCCTCTTCCCCGCATTGATATCTTATTCAATCAGTTAGCCAGAGCAAAAATCTTTTCCAAGATCGACTGGTGCTCTGGTTATCATCAGATCAAAATCAAACCTTGTGACATACCAAAGACGGCTTTCTTAACCAGATATGGATTATATGAATATCTGGTTATATCTTTTGGACTTACTAACACACCGGCATATTTCATGTATCTCATAAATTCAGTCTTTATGCCGGAACTTGACAAATTTGTTGTGGTCTTCATTGATGATATTCTGATATACTCTAAAACTAAAGAGGACCACGCTAATCATTTGCGTGTCATTCTTCAATGACTACGTGATCATCACCTTTATGCCAAATTCTCAAAATGTGAATTCTGGCTAGATAGTGTGAAATTTTTGGGACATACTATCTCCAGTGAAGGCATATCGGTTGACCCAACCAAAGTCCAGGAGGTTATGGACTGGAAACCTCCAACTTCCGTCCATCAAATCCGTAGTTTCCTTGGATTGGCGGGATACTATCGCCGGTTTATTTCAGACTTCTCCAAGATAGCTAAACCTATGACTGAGCTACTTAAGAAAGAAGTTAAATTCCGTTGGGGCGACAAATGTGATGAAGCATTCCACACCTTGAGGAAGCTCCTAACAACAGCTCCAGTACTAGCTCAACCAGACAATACTCAGCCTTTTGATGTCTATTGCGATGCCTCTGGAACTGGCCTTGGTTGTGTTCTTATGCAAAACAACCGGGTCATCGCTTATGCATCCCGAGCACTTCAGAACCATGAACAAAATTATCCAACTCATGATCTTGAATTGGCAGCTGTTATTCATGCTCTCAAGACCTGGAGACATCATCTTATGGGTACTAAGTGTAATATCTACACTAACCATAAAAGCCTCAAGTATATTTTCACTCAAGCTGACTTAAATATGAGGCAAAGGCGTTGGTTAGAATTGATCAAAGACTATGACCTTGAGGTACATTACCATCCTGGCAAAGCCAATGTGGTTGTGGATGCACTTAGCCGCAAAGCACATTGTCATTGTTTATCCGTAGTAACTTTCAGTGACACTCTCTGCAATCAGATGAGAAAACTTAATCTAGAGATCATTCCTCAAGGTGATCTGAATCTACTATCTATCGAATCTACTCTTCAAGATAAAATCATCATGTCTCATCTACATGATGAGGGTACCAACATTATCAAGATAAAGCTATCTCAGGAAGAGGCTAAATATAGGTGTTTTCACATTGATCATCAAGGAGTCCTATGGTTTAACGATCGAATTGTTGTACCTAAGGATCATCAACTTCGTAAACAGATCCTTGATGAAGCACATTTATCTAAATTCTCTATTCATCCTGGTAGCACCAAAATGTATCAAGATCTTCGACAAAATTTTTGGTGGACCAGAACGAAAAGAGAAATTGCCAAATATGTATCCGAGTGTGATACGTGCCAGAGAATTAAAGCTAGCCATTTAAAAGCCTCTGGTACGCTTCAACCACTACCCATTCCGTCATGCAAATGGGAAGACATTAGTATGGATTTCATTGTCGGTCTTCCCAACACATCTCAAAAGCATGACTCCTTATAGCTCATTTTCTTCCTATGCATACCACTTACTCAACTAAGAAGTATGCCGAAATCTATCTGGATCAAATTGTTCGGTTGCATGGTATTCCCAAAACCATCATTTCTGATCAAGGACCCCAGTTTATTGCACGCTTCTGGGAACAGTTGCAAGCTGCTTTAGGAACTAAACTGATTCGAAGCTCTGCCTATCATCCCTAGACTGATGGACAAACTGAGCGAGTTAACCAAATCCTTGAAGACATGCTCTGAGCTTGTATTATTCACTATGGTGCAAGCTGGAACAGATGTCTTGCCTTGGCCGAATACTCTTACAACAACAGTTATCAAGCTAGTCTTCAAATGGCTCCCTTTGAAGCGTTATACGATCGAAGATGTCGAACTCCTTTGAGTTGGTCTGAAACCGGTGAACGCAAAATCTTCGGACCAGACCTAGTTGTTGAAGCCGAAGATAAGGTTAAGGTTATTCAATCCAATCTTAAAACAGCTCAGTCCAGACAGAAAAGCTACGCAGATAAGAGAAGAAAACCTTTGCAATTCCAAGTAGGAGATTTTGTCTATCTCCGAGTATCTCCAACCAAAGGCGTTCAATGTTTCAGCTTAAAAGGGAAGTTAGCACCCCGGTATGTCGAACCTTTTGAAATTCTTAATGTTTGTGGCCCAGTGGCTTACAAAATTCACCTTCCGTCTCAATTAGCTGCCATTCACAATGTTTTCCATGTCTCTCAACTTAAGAAATGTGTCAAAGTACCCATGGAAATCGTTGAGACCTGTGCCATTGAGATTGAACCTGATCTATCTTATATCGAACAACCTATTCGAATCTTGGATACCAAAGAAAGACTCACCAGAAGCAGGACAGTTAAGATGTATAAAATCTTATGGGATCATCACACCGAAGAAGAGGCAACCTGGGAAACAGAATCTTATCTTCAACGAAATTTCCCAAGCTTCCTTCAAGCCAATTCCCAAATCTAATTGTTCGATTCTATTCAGCTTCGGAATCTCGGGACGAGATTCTTTTTAGGGGGGAAGGCTGTAATATTCAGGTAATTAGAGATATAGACACTAGGTATTAGTTTGATATATGCATGCTATGATGTATGTGAGATGTACAGAGAACTAGGGGTATATTTGTAATTTATGAAATATATAGGTCCTTGAGTGTAATTGGGTAAATATATTACCAAGTGTCAAGTCTAAATGATCATAGGGAAGAAAGTGCAAAAGGAGGGTTAAAACCTAAGAAAAATAGACCTTTGTGTGAAACTAGGGACCTATGTGTGATTACAATAAAAATATAAGGGCTTACATGTGGAATAATTGAAATATAAAAGTAAAATTCAGGTTTACTTAAGGACTAATATGTAAAAATACAAGTAATCATGACATTCCAGGAAAATTTGTAAACATACCCCAAAATTTGATCAAATTTATTTGAATAAAGACAAAGGTAATTCAAATTCTACCTTTATTCAAAAACTTAACATATAAAGTTGGAAACTTTGAGTTTCTGAACTTGAGACCTAAAGCAATATTGTAGAGTTTGGAAAACTCTACAACTTTCATTTTGGGCACTTTTTCATTTGACCTTTGTAACAGTGAGAAATCTTAGTTTATCGAGAGGACCTTGAACTTTCTGGAAATTTCAAATATGTCCCCCGGACCTCCTCCCCTCTCTTCTTCTTCCTCGCGCACGTGCCTCCCCTGCTCTGCTCGCCTGCCGCCGGCAGTGCTGCGCCTCTGGCCGCCACTCTACCGCCGCCGTCGCGCCACCTCCTGCTGGATTATTTCCCACGCGTCGTCCCCTCCCTGCCCTAACCTCTTTCCTCTCCCCTGTTGGCCTTCCGCGCGCGCCACAGCATTCCCGAACGCCCGCCGGCCGCCACCTTCTCATCGCTGTGGGAAGCCCCACTGCAGAGCCTTAACTCCCTGTCTCTCGCACACAACAACACCACCTTAACCTCTACGTCCTATTCCTCTAGAGCCTTTGTCGATTCCCGAACTCCCGATCCACATTCCACCGCCGCCGTCTTCTCCTGCTCCAGCAACGCAAGGCATCACCGTGAGCAGCCATCACCAGGCATCCTCCGCCCCAATCAACCCTCATCGACCCCTGTTGCCTTCCAATTGCAACTGGAGCTTCATCCCCGACGAGCGCCGCCGTCGCCGCCTTCGGCCTCACCGTGGGCAGCACGATTCGAGCACCTCCACACCTCCACGACTCCCTAGCCAGCACCACATCATCACTCTGGAGCTCTACGACCACTCAGTGGAGCCTCTAGTGCCCTACATCTTCCTCCTGACGCTCGCCAGCATCTGTCCTCGCCGCTGCCACCCCTGTCTCCGTCAGTCACCCCTAATCCGAAGTGTATGCTTCCAATTGACCGCATCACCACCATCCCCACGTCTCACTGATTCTTACGCGCAGGTTCTTCGCCGGTGTTAGCCGCCGGAGCACCGCTGTCGTCATTGACCCCTTCACCGCCACTTCGGGCTCTCGTCGGGATCCCCTCTTCCGACCATCCCAGCCCTCGACACGAGGTGCACCTGAACCGTTGTGAGTTCCTGAGTCTCCTCCTCCCCTCAGACCTCGACGCCGGCGATCGCCGTCGCCGGAACATGGCCGTCCTCTCCTTGCTCTGCTCCTGTCTCTAGCCTAGGGACCTCGGATTAGAAGAATCAAAAACCAATGGGGCTATCTGCAAAGCCCTACACTCAGATGAACAGTGCTGAAAGGACCCCTTTGTGTTATTTTGGATACAAACTTTGAAATTCTGTATCAATTCAAGGAAAAATCACAAAAATACAAAATAAAATTTGTTAGAATCCCCTTTTTAAGATCTACAACTTTACTTAAAGGATGAACTTCAGTTTCTAAATATATTATGCTCTAATTTAAATGTTAAGTTTAATTGGTTATAGACTTCAATAATGCATAGTAATTAATAGAAAAATGATAAAAATGTGAAACCAGTTGTGTTAATTTTCTTTTGACATGTAGAATTTAAGAAAAATAATTATCCTATCACTTAAGTGGTATTTTCTTAGTATATAAGTTTAATTACAACTAATGCATAAGTTAACCTTGTATAATTAATATTGTAAATTTAAATGCTCTAAAATCATGAAAATATTTTCTGGTACTGTTCTATAATAGTGTAGTCTGTCACTAAATTCCCAACCTAGGATTAGGTGGCAAACAACTAAAACAAATTGAACATGTTATAGTAAGTACATAATTTAACATCAACATGAGATTCATGTAAATAATTAGTGTAATCAATAAATAAAGCTATTTAATATAGTTATTGGGAACCACCCCAACCTGTTGCCCCATGCTACTAGTTGAATACTTAGTATAATTAACCCTGCTGTTTAATGTATCTAGATAAAATAATTAATACCCAATAAATGACTGCCCAGTGCAGAACTAAAAGATACCTATAATAAGTAATTTTTACTTTTCTTGGATTGCAACTTTATTGTGAAATAACATAAAAAGAATGTGCATTCCTTAACTTATAGTTTTGCATATCATGTAGACTCGACTACTCTTGCCGACGGCGATTACGAAATGGTTCTGGAACAAGGCGTAGAACCAGCCGAAGACCCCGGGAACATCGTTGAAGGTCTAACTGAAGCTCCGAACCAAAGTTCGGACAACTTTGACCCTACTGCCCCCAATCCTACGCAAGAAGGCAAGCCCCGGACATAACCCACTATTTTATTTACACTGCAATTTATGTCTATTTATATATTCCTATGCATTAAGTTTTTAGGAATTGTTTGAAACCCTAGTTGCATAATTCGAGGAACTGATGTATTGAACACTAGAACTTGAGTTCGACTAGCTGCTCTGCTTATAGGACTGGTAGAAGTCGAGTGATTTCCTATCACTCGCGCGATATAGGAGTTGTAATGTTTATATTTCTGTATCACTATAAGGATGACGGGCGGGATTTATGAGAGGTATCATAGTTGGGATGATACCCCGTCTGTGTTGTTGAACTTGCTAAGGCCGCAGTATGTGGTAGCGGTGGTTAAGCATTTGAAAGTACTAGCCACATGCCGCGAAATATGGTAAGCGGTAAGCCTAGTAACCAATCGGCCCGAGGAGTGGACATACCTCCCACCACTCGTATTTTGGTTTTTCCTGTTACTCGATTCGACGTGTAGAATACGTGTCGCAAGGGCAACCAGGAGTATGGATTTTGTAGTCGTGCTTCAGATGTACGTCCTGCACTTTGGAAGTGCGTATGGTCCTGCAGTCGCTTGTGGTGGATCTGATCCACGAGTCGGAATGAAAGGCAAACGGTTGCTTCGGAATGACCCTTTGGTGTTCCAAGCGTGTGAGTTAGGTTTACCTTGCAAGGTTGAATTCGATTCAGAATCGTCCGCTTCTCATGATGATTGAGACTGCTTGATTCCTTTACCACATAGAGTAACAAGAGCAACTTTGTGATTATCAAAGATGATGTTTAATTAAAGATTCTACCATGGTTGAATAGTTATAGGTGCTTACCTAGATTGGATAATCTACTAGAACCTGAAAACTAAAAGTCGGAATTAAGGACCTACTCTTTGTTGCTTTTCAGCTGAAAATTTTACCCAAAACCTAGAAAGCCTGCATAAGTCTAGGTACATGGCTAAGTATACCATGAGTAGGTAAGTCTTGCTGAGTATTAGCATACTCAATCTTGCTTTGTAACTATCTACTTCAGGAAATCTCCCTGATGAGCCAGCTTTCATTACACCGTGGCCCTACCCCCTACCTGATGGTTGGTCCGTGGAGTGGGATCCGTCCCCGGCCAACACAGATTCCGCCGAGTGATATCATGCTAGGGCTAGCATGATATCCATAATGACGATGTGTACAGTATCCGTGTTTTCAAACTCTGCTGCTGTGACATAAAACCTAAACCGTTTTGTAATAATGTTCCTCGTTGAAATTTAATGTTACTTTTATATCCTTATGTAATATACCTGCCTGTGATGTAAAGTGTAATGGCAATTATATCTCTGGACTTGCCTTCGTGCGAGGTACCTTGTTGGATCCTGCTTTCGGTGGTTTATCGGGACGTTACCCGACAGGCCAAGGGATTATACCGTTTGAAGCACGAGGTAGCCCTCAAGAGAGGACTCGCGTACTTGAGCCGGTGTAGTTCAGGTTGGTTCTGCCACACTGCTCACCGTCGCCAGCCGCCCTCGCTCCCTCTGAACACCGATCCAGTGCTTCCCCAGCACCACAGTGACCCACTGGTGCTCTCCAGCCAGATCAATTCCACCCTTTCGCGCCCGAGCTTTGTCTTCCATAGCTCCGGCTAGCTCGAGTTCCGCTGCTGCCTTCGGTTCACCGTGGGCAGCCTACTCCGAGCTCTCCCACACCACGACAGCACCACAGGTAGACTCCTCTTGATCCCGTGAAGCTGTATGACCTCCCAATTGGATCCCTAGTGCATTACACTGGCTTCTCGACGGTTGCCGTCGACCTCCACCCATCGCCGCCGTCCCTGCCTGCTGTGGAGCACCTGCTCCTGACCCTACTCCACCCCAATTGAACTCACCATTAGCTTCGCCACGTCACCCTGAAGCTCCTCGACTATTTCCCCGCCACCCTCCATTACCCCAGCCCGTAGAACACCGGCCGCCATTGCTGCAGGTAGGAACCCGACGTCCACCCCACCATCGAACACCACCCTCCGCCCTGTCTCCGACCAAATTAGGCACGGGGAAAGCATCCCCACACTCTTGTGATGCTCGTGCGCGCCCTAGTGATTCGTGTTCGCCAACCCCTCGCCTGGACCGCAAGCACCCCGACATGGCCGCCTCAATTAATCGCCGCTGGCCATGCTCCGTCGCTTGTCTTGGTGCACATCACCCACCCATGAACTCAATAGATCACGTAGGTCACGTAGGACCAGATCATCCCCGGCCAAATCCTCGCCGCCGGCGAGAACACGCCGGTCAAACCTCACGGCCACTGTCTTGACCCGGCAAGGACCTCGTGTTAGAAGAATTGAAAGTTCAGGGGGTTATTTGCAAGGCTTATGACTCGTGTGAATAGTGCCTTAGGGACCTCCTGATGTTAATTATGCTGTACACTTTGAAATTCCATATCAAATCAAGGAAAAATCATAAAAATGCAAACTAAAATATGTTAGAATCCTCATTTTAAGATCTACAACTTTCCTTAAAGGATGAATTTCAGTTTCTGAATAGTTTGTGCTTTAATTTAAATACTAAGTTTAGTTAGTTGTAGGCTAAAGAAATGTATAGTAAATAGTAGAAAAATGATAAAAATATGAAACCAATTGTGTTAGTCTTGTTTTAACAGATAGTATTTAGGAAAAATAATTAACCTACTGTTTATATAATATTTTCTTAATATGTGGATTTAATTATGAATAATGCATAGTTAAAATAAGTCCATAATTAAATAATGACCTAGAGTTAATATAAGTTTTTAGCAAGCAAATAGATAAAATTATCAATTTAAATATTTGAAGCCAACTCAACCTGTTACCTTATGCCATTAGTTAGATACTTAGGGTAATCAACCCTGTTACTTAATGTAACTAGGTAAAATAGTTAATACCCGATAAATGACTGCCCAGTAGAGAGATAAAGGATATGGGTAAAAAGTAAATCATACTTTCGTTGGATTGCAACTTTATCATGAAATAATATAAAAGAATATGCATTCCTTAACTTATAACTTTGCATATCATGTAGACTCGACTACTCTCGCCGACGGTGACTATGAAGTAATCCTGGATCAGGAAGTGGAAGTTTCTGAAGACCCTGGGAACACCGTCGAAGGTCTAACTGAAGCTCCGAACCAAAGTTTGGAAAACGTTGACACTCCTGCCCCCAACCCCATGCAAGAAGGCAAGCCCCGGACATAACCCCTACTTTATTTACACTGCAACCTATATTATTTATATTTATCTATGCATTAAGTTTTTAGGAATTGTATGAGAAACCCTAGATACATTTTCCTAGAAACCAATGTATTGAATACTAGCATTTGAGTCCGAATAGCCGCTCTGCTAATAGGACCGGTAGAAGTCGGGTGATTTCCTGTCACTCGCGCGATATAGGAGTTGTAATGTTTACATTCCTGTAATCACTATAAGGATGACGGACGGGATTTATGTGAGGTATCATGGTTGAGATGATACCCCGTCTGTGTTGTTGAATTTGATAAGGTCACAGTGTGTGGTAGCGGTGGTTAAGCGTTCGAAAGTACTAGCCACATACCGCAAAATATGGTAAGCGGTAAGCCTAGTAACCAATCGGCCCAAGGAGTGGACATACCTCCCACCACGTGTTGCCGGGCAACCAGGAGTATGGTCGTGTAGTCGCTCTACAGGCGTACGTCTTGCACATTGGATGTGCGTATGGTCCCGCAGTCGCTTGTGGTGGATCTGATCCACGAGTCGGAATGAAAGGCAAACGGTTGCTTCGGAACAGTCTCTGGATGTTCCAAGCGTGTGAGTTAGTTTTACCTTGCAAGGCTGAAATTCGATTCAGGAATCATCCGTTTCTCACGGAGATTGAGACTCCTTGATCCCTTTACCACATAGAGTAACAAGAGCAACTTTGTGATTATTAAAGATGATGTTTGGCAAAAGATTCTACTATGCTTGAATAGCTATAGGTGCTTATGTAGAATGGATAATCACATAGAACTTGAAAGCTAAAAGTTGAAATTAAGGACCTACTCTTTGTTGCTTTTCAGCTGAAAACTCTACCCAAAACCTGAGAAGCCTTCATAAGTCTAGTTACATGGCTAAGTATACCATGAACGGGTATGTCTTGCTGAGTATTAGAGTACTCAGTCTTGCCTTGTGAAATTTTTGTTCAGGTAACCTCCCTGATGACCCTGCTCTGCCTATGTCGTGGCCCTACCCTCTACCTGATGGTTGGTCCGTGGAGTGGAATCTGTCCCCGGCCAACACCGATCCCTCCAAGTGATATCATGTCAGGGCTAGCATGATATCTAATCTGATGACATGTACAGTGCCCGTGCTTTAAACTCCGCTGCAAGACTTGAAACTTTAAACGGTTTTGTAATAATTTCCATCAGTTGGTAACTGATGCTACTTTTAAAATACTCATGTATTGTATCCGCCTGTGATGTAAAAATGTGATGGCATTTGTATCTCTGGACTCGCCTTCGTGCGAGGTACCTTGTTTGATCCTGCATTCGGTGGTTTATCAGGACATTATCCGACAGGCCAAGGGATTATACCGTTTGAAGCACGTGGAGCCCTCAAGAGTGGACTCGTGTCACACCCGGTTTAGAAAAGGTAACCGAATGCATCCCATATGTGCGCCAGGATCAAGTTCCGCACATATAGTAGACGTCACAAGCGAATATCCGAACAATGCATTAATGAATAAGAGTATAATAATACTTTATTACATGACCGACAGTCTTAACCTTAAGCGAATAAATAAACGTCGATAAATCGCAGCGGACTTCAACTTCACAGGCAGTTGACTGGGAGACACTCGCCTAGAAATCTCCAATATCCTCGGGAAACTCCGGAAAGTTGTCTTGTTCTGAGCAGCATTGATTTTAATAAAGCAAGCGTGAGTACACTTATGGTTGGTACTCAGCAAGTGGAGTAAATTATATGACATGCAAGGCCAAATCAAGGATAAGCTGACATGGTTTGACTGCGATAAGCATTTTAGTTGGTCAAATTTTACTTAGCGAGCATTAACTAGGTTTAAGTTTATACCAACCCTTATATACAAGACTGAGTAAAACAACAACAACAATAAAGAACAACAGCTTAAGTCATCTTCAAGTTCAATTATCATGTGAGGGTCCAAGCCGCTCTTAACCGTGAGCACGGCTGATATATCAGTTTTCACTCTGTAGAGGTGGTACACTTTACCCACAGCTCGTGTTTCCCTTTATGCCCGGGTTTGCAAGGCCCTTAAACACTTCTGAGGTGAGTGGCAGGGATTCACTACGAGGCCTTTACAAAGATTCCCTAACTCATGATAATCCGCTAAGGTTTCAAGTCAAAGCGGTCATAACCCTCCCTATTGAGGAAATACCTTAGCCAAGGCTCACATAGCTATGTGCCTCAAAGGACCGAGCTATACCCCGTCAATGCAACCCCTCTTGCCCTTTCGGTAAGATCATCACAAGCTAAGGTTTCTAATTAATTAGCCAAGACTAGAGCCATATAGTACTGTGGTTGTACTGTTTTCCTGGGTGGTTCTCCATGTTCCCATTCATTTGATAAGCTTGTTTGATTGCCATAACAATATTCCAAAGGACATGAGAGATATAGGAGGTAACATGATTTCCAAACATCCAAAAACCATTATTAAGCAACTAGCGTAGCTATAACATAAATAAAACAACCCAGGTTTAAACAAGGAAGTTAAATAAAATCTAGTCATATCCTTAATTGGGTTCCATCATATTCTAGACACATGCATGCATAAAAGTAAAGGTATAATTGTGTCATTAATAGGACTGAAAACATGATCAAGGACCACTTGCCTTCGTTAGCAAACTGCTGCTGCTCAGGAAAATCTTCAAAGTCTTGCCCCTGCGGATCCTCGAACTGCGCACCGTCTAACGTCGCACACGAGCACATACAAACAATCAAACAAAATAAAATAAGAACAGTACACCAATCAATGAAAACAGAACAAAATAATATTTTAAAAACATTGTGCAAGTTGTAAGGATCGCGTGAGCGCAAGAATCGATGAAATCGGAGTTAAAACGGAGAAGTTAGGGCTAAAACGGGGTTCCAGGGGCTTATCTGCGAAGATTTAGATCTAAAAGGACCTAAAACAAAGAAACCAGGGGCTAGATCGTAAATAAACCCTAGACAGAGGGGCTAGCTTGCAAAACCCCAGGCTAAGGACGGCGGGTTTGATTGAGAGAAACCTCAGGGGTCTAAACAGAAGAAAGAAGGATGAAACTGCAATTATTTTTGAATGGGAAAGGACGGCGGGTTGTTTTCGGAAAAACTTAAGGGCTATTTTGCAAAAATGGCACGGTTGACCGGTACGCGATCTGATTGACTCGTGGCTGGATCTGTTGCGAGCCGGAGGATCTTGATCGGACGATGGAGGAGCGAGGGGAACAGACGGGGCGGCGGCGGGGCTCGTCGCCGGCGACCTGAGCGGCGGCGCTCGGCCGGACTTCGCCGGAAAACGCGATATCGCGTTGCCGGCCTCGGTTTTGAGCGGGGTTTGGACGGGAAGGTAGAGGGAGACACGGGGAGTCCGTTTAGGGGGTAGAGAAGGTGAGGTGACGGCCGTAGGCGGCGGCCGGTGGCGAGAGGCGGCGCGGATCGGGCGGCGGAGCTGGGCAGACGCGGGGAAGCCGGAGAGGGGAAGAGGACAGGCGGCCGGGGATCCTCACCACCACGCGGTGCTTCGGGGGCGGTCAAATGACGGCGGGCGGTAGCGGGTCGACGGGGTGGCGGCGACCCGAGGCGAGGGCAGCACAGCGGCGGCGGCGGCTAGGGTTTAGGCGCGAGGCGGCGGTGCGGCTAGGGTTTAGGGGCCCGGGGGTTGGCGGCGCTTAAATAGGAGGCGGCCGCGGGCGCCTGGGCGTGCGGGCCCGAGATGGGGACGGCGCGGAGGGGCGGACCGAGCTCGGACTCGAGCTCGGGTCCGGCTCGGGCGCGGGGAAGGAGGAAGGCCTGACAGGTGGGGCCCCCCTGTCAGCGCCAGAGAGAGAGAAGGAGAGGGGGACTGCGGGCCGGGCTGCAGAGGAAAGAAAGGGAAGGGAGGGGGTGGCCAGCCGGGCTGGGCTGGGCCCAAAGGGGAGAAAAAGAGAGGGAAAAGAGAGAAAGAGCAAAAGCTTTTGAATTTGAATCAAGGAATTGAATTCAAACTTAAATCCAAATAAAATACAACCAAGGTGACAATGCAAAGAGCATGAATGCGCATGACATATATTTTCCTTATATTTCTTTTATACTTTAAGAATGTTTCTTATCAAAAATCATGTAACCATTTAACCTATCATGCCATTCAAATTATTTTTTGTACTTTGCAAAAATTAGGGTGTTACAAACCTACCCCCTTAAAAGGAATCTCGTCCTCGAGATTCGGCTGGGCTAGCAAAGAGTTGGGGAAAATCTGCCTGTAACTCATCCTCTCTTTCCCAGGTAGCCTCATCCTCTGAATGGTGACTCCACTGAACCCTGCACATCCGAATTCTCTTACTCCGGGTAATTCTCTCTGCTGTGTCCAGTACCTTGATCGGGTGCTCCTCATAAGTCAAGTCCTCCTGCACATCCAGTTCCTCCAGCGGTAACTGCTTCTCAGGTACTCTCAAGCATTTCTTCAACTGGGAGATATGAAATACATTGTGTACGTCTGACAACCGTGCGGGTAACTCTAGTTGGTAGGCCACCTCGCCTTTCCGTTCTAGAATCTTGAACGGACCAATGTAACGAGGTGACAATTTTCCTTTGACCTTGAATCTGCGCAAACCTCTGATTGGTGACACTTTCAGATATACGTAGTCACCCTCCTCGAAGGTCAACTCCCGTCGTCGAGTATCTGCATAGCTTTTCTGCCTCGACTGACCACCTTCAAGTTCTCACGAACAACCTGTACCTGCCTTTCAGCCTCTTTAATGATCTCAGGCCCGAACAGCTGACTTTCACCTGTCTCACTCCAATACAGCGGAGTCCTGCACTTCCTGCCATACAGTGCCTCGAACGGTGCCATCTTTAGACTGGCCTGATAACTGTTGTTATAAGAGAACTCCGCAAACGGCAAACTCTTATCCCAACTGCCTCCATGTTTCAACGCGCAAGCTCTGAGCATATCCTCTAACACCTGATTTGTCCTTTCGGTTTGCCCATCTGTCTGCGGATGGTAAGCGGAGCTGAAATTCAACTTCGTATCCATTGACTCATGCAACTTTTGCCAGAATCGAGACGTAAACTGAGTACCCCTGTCTGATACTATCTTCTTAGGTACTCCATGCAAGCACACAATTCGCGAGATGTACAATTCTGCCAATCGTGCACCTGTATATGTAGTTTTTACCGGTATAAAGTGAGCTACCTTGGTCAGTCGGTCCACTATGACCCATATCGAATCATATCCCTCTCGTGTTCGTGGCAACCCCACAATGAAATCCATACCGATTTCTTCCCATTTCCACTCCGGCACCTTCAAAGGCTGTAACAATCCGGCTGGTCTCTGATGTTCTGCCTTAACTCTCTGACACACATCACACAATGCCACGTGAGCTGCAACGTCACGTTTCATGCCATACCACCAATACCTTTCCTTCAAATCCTGATACATCTTAGTACTGCCAGGATGGATAGAATAAGCTGAGTCATGAGCTTCGTGCAGAATTTTCTCTCGGAGGTGGTCCACATCTGGTACACATATCCTCTTTCTGAACCATACTGTCCCATGTTCATCTTCAGTAAAATCTGGTGCCTTGCCTGCTTCTATCATTCCTTTTATCTCCTGTATCTTAGAGTCCTCAAGCTGACCCTTCCGTATGTCTTGGTCGAGGGTCGGCTCCACCTCTATAGTGATTCCTTCCGTATGAGCGACGAATCCCAGGTTGAGTCGTTCAAATTCCTTGTACAATTCCCGAGGCATCTGGCTAATCATCGTCGCGTTCACATAGCTCTTGCGACTCAAGGCATCCGCCACCACATTTGCCTTCCCGGGATGGTAGTGTATCTCCAGGTCATAATCCTTGATAAGTTCCAACCACCTTCGCTGCCTTAAATTAAGATCATTCTGAGTGAAAATGTACTTCAAGCTCTTATGATCGGTGTATATCTGGCATCGGTGACCCAACAAATAGTGCCTCCATATTTTCAGAGCATGTACCACTGCTGCCAACTCCAGATCGTGCGTGGGGTAGTTCTGTTCATGCTTTCTCAATTGGCGGGATGCATATGCAATCACGTGTCCCTCTTGCATCAATACACAACCGAGACCCTGCTTAGATGCGTCACAGTAGATATCGAAACTTTTGTAAATATCAGGCATAGCCAACACTGGCGCAGTCGTCAACCTCTTTTTCAGCTCCTCGAAACTGTTCTGACATGCCGCAGACCATATAAATTTCTTGTCCTTCTCTAGCAGCGTCGTAAGGGGTTTCACTATCTTAGAGAAGCCTTCAATAAATCTCCTGTAGTACCCCGCAAGTCCTAGGAAACTCCGGATTTCCGAAACGGTCGTGGGTGGCTCCCATTTTAACACATCTTTTACTTTCCCTGGATCCACTGCAATAACTCCGCCGGTAATGACATGACCCAGAAATGAGACCTCATTCAGCCAAAATTCACACTTGCTAAGCTTAGCATACAACTGATTATCCCGGAGCTTCTGCAAGACGAGTCTCAAGTGCTCCCCATGTTCCTCCTCATCCTTGGAGTATACCAGAATATCATCAATGAACACCACCACAAACTTGTCGAGATACTCCATGAACACTTTGTTCATCAGGTACATAAAGTAAGCTGGAGCATTAGTCAACCCGAACGACATCACCGTATACTCATATAACCCATACCTGGTAGTGAATGCTGTCTTGGCAATATCTGAAGGTCGTATCCTCAGCTGATGATAACCTGACCTCAAGTCAATCTTTGAGAATACCTTGGCTCCCCTCAACTGATCAAACAAGTCTTCTATGCGCGGCAATGGATACTTGTTCTTGATAGTCACCTCATTCAAGGCCCTGTAGTCAACACACATCCGCTGTGTACCATCTTTCTTTTCAACGAATATCACGGGTGCTCCCCAAGGTGATAAGCTAGGACGAATGTACCCCTTACCTAGCAATTCCTTCAGTTGTTTCTTAAGTTCCTCTAACTCACCAACTGACATTCTATATGGCCTCTTGGCAATGGGTGCAGTACCAGGTCAAAGATCTATAATAAATTCAATGTCACGTTTGGGTAGCATACCTGGCAAATCATCCGGGAAGACATCCGGGTACTCGCTGACAACTCTGATATCCTCCATCGAACTTGCCTTCAACTGATTTACGGCACAATCTGCTGCCGACGGAAGTGTTGCAACAAACTCGAATCTCTCACCTTCTGGACTAGTGAGAAGTACTGACCTCTTGGCACACTGAATTACTGCATCAACTTTGCTCAGCCATCCCATTCCGAGTATGACATCGATTCCCTTGGAATCCAACACCACAAAGTTTGCACCGAACTCTCTGCCCACAATTCTGAAATTGACCCCAAGACACTGATACATGGCCCTCATATTTCCCCCAGGTGAACTAACTAGCATGTGGTTTGACATAGAATGCACGGGAATGCCATGTTTTGCAACAAACTGAGCGGAAATAAAAGAATGCGATGCGCCGGAATCAAACAAAACTGATGCAGGAGCAGAGTTGACTAGGAACATACCGAACACAACGTCCTGAGCCTCCTGAGCGGTCTCCGCGGCCACATGATTCACTCGCCCGCGGACATAGTTTTGCTGACCTTTGTTGCCCTGGGGCGTCTGCATGTTGTTTCGGGGCTGTTGCTGCTGCTGCGGTGTCTGCCTCTGTCCACTGTTGTTAAACTGACCTGGAGTGTGTTGAGCATTTTTCTTGGGACATGCATTGGCATAATGTCCCGCTTCACCACATCGGTAGCAAGTATTACCACCGGCGGGAGCGGTGGCATTGTTTCTCATCGGTGTGCCTGTAGGGGTGCCCTGACGATTCTGCTGAAAGTTGGAGCGCTGCACTGACTGACCGGCATGTTGAGCTTGCTGCTGCTGCTGCTGCCCCTGTTGGTTGAAGCGCGGGTACTGACTCTGCCCGAAGTTGACATTCTGCCCCCCTGAGCGGAAAGGTGTTCCCTGCGGGGCGTTGAAGCGAGGATGTGCATTACTGCTGAACTGCGTCGGTGACTCGTACTTCCTTTTCTGCTCACCCATCTCCTTGCGAGCATGCTCCACCATGATGGCTTTATCCACCATTTTCTGGAAACTGTCGAAAGTATGCACCATTAGTTGATATTTGATAGGACCAATCAGACCCTCCCTGAAGTGATCCTGCTTCTCCTCATCATCTGCGACATCGGCAGGGGCGTAATGAGACAGTTGGATGAACTTGTCCCGATACTCACTCACGGACATTGCCCCTTGCTTCAAAGCAAGGAACTCCTGTTTCTTGAGCTTCATCAGGCCCTTGGGTATGTGCTGCTCCCTGAATTTGCTCCTGAACTCCTGCCAGCCGATAGCGTCGGGGTTGTCATGAGCTGCTGTGTAAGCATCCCACCAATCCGCTGCGGTCCCTTCCAGTCTGCCTGAAGCATAAAGAACCTTCTCCCTGTCGGTACACTGGGCGAGGTTGAGCATCTTCTCCACAGTCTTGATCCAGTCATCAGCTTGGAGTGGATCCGGTGAATGAGAGAATGTGGGAGGCTTGTGACTCATGAACTCCCTGTGCCTGTCCCTTGCTGGTGGTGGTGGAGGTGGTGGCGCTTGGTTCATCTGAGCTTGCATGTTGGCGATGGTGTTCGCCATGTTGGTCAGCAGCTCAGTCTGGGCGGCGAGAAACTGCTCCATTCCTGCAGGTGGCGTCTGGTGCGGTTGACTTGGTGGCGGGTTAGGGTTGGTGTTGTTGCGCACCCTCCGTCGCGGCGCTGCAGGTTGATCAACTCCTGATCCGGACCTGGTGTTCACCATCTGATTGGGTTAGAGAAAAGAGACTCATGAACTCAATCATGGAAAATGGATAGGAACAAGGGCAAGATAAAGATAGCAACGGAAGAAAAACAACCCCAAAATTTTACTAACTATATATTTGTATTAATATCTTGATATGATTGTGGTCATCACTCCACAACCTATCGCAATCATTACAAAGATCCAACTCAAACATTGTCACAAAACCAAGCACACTTTCACATTAATATAATTTAACACACTATTAAGATCGTTCGTACTAACGATTACAAAAGACTCTTGGAAAACTCCTATCTAGAAAGAAAATTTACTCCTATCTTAACTCCTAAAACTATCCTCTAACGGTAGGTGGTGCGATAGCCGGGCTCTCCATAATGAATGCGCTTGCGAGGGGGTGACTCCGGCAAGTACTCCTTTGGTTCAATGTTGTCACACTCCGGAGGTAACACTAGATCTCCTCTCAGCCGAGCCTCCAGAATTGCCTTCTCCCGGATGGTCTTCATCAGCTTCTTCTTGACCTCCTGGATCTCCGCTCCAGCTGCATCTAGATCCATGCTGAGAGCAGCGACCAGCTCCTGTGTGGTGTCCATGAGCAGACTTCCTTCCCCAGGGGGTGGAGCAGGAATCTGCGCACATGTAGCTCCCCTCTTGCGTTGTGGAAACTGCTGGAACTCAGTGCCCTGGAGCTCTTCCTTGTAAGCGTAGCAAAGAAAGTAGAGTGCCCTCCTGGCAGCTTCACTAGTCCCTGCCTCCAAAGTCCTCCTGGGCACCTCATCAATGTGCTTAGAGTATTCCACCCAGCATCCAGGTCTCTCATCCGGAACGCAAATCAACACAGACACCAACCATTCTTCTTCCTGCTGTGCATTCTTGAACAAGTGAGCCTCAAAATGTGGCTTCCGCGGAAAGCCAATCCTCTGCATGGCCCTCCAGAGAAGCGCGGGGAATGGGCCCTCGGCAGATTCCAAGTGAAGTATCTGCTTCCCGTAGTGAGGCTCAGGTGGTGGAGGGGTCGTGGCGACAGCTGGCTCCGGACCATCATCTGGATCGTCATCGTCATCTCCTGGCGCATCGGACTCCTCAGCATCACCCTTATCCTTGTCTCCATCTGCGGCACCTGAATCACTACCATACTCTCCTGCGGGACCCTCATTGCTGCCACTCGAGACCTCTGGATGGTCGTCTGGCAGCTCCATGGGCTCCTCCTCAGTGTCGGTGTCCACCCATCCTCCATTGGAATGGTCGTGGTGATGGTCATCCAGTGGGTCGGACACTTCCTGCGAGTGATGAATCGGATGCGGTGGTCCACGGGTGCGCTTACGGGCAGTCTGCCTGATTCTGACCATCTGCAACAGAAGCGAGAGCAACGCAAGATAGAGAACATTTAGAGGAGATGCTATGAGTGACCTTAAAGCAAGATGGCATTTTTGCAAACGTCAACACACTTGAGAGACAAGCATGTGTTCAAAGAGGAAAAGATAGAGGAATAACGATATAATCAAGAAAATAAGCAGTTTTCAAAAGCAAGAAGGCAGAAGCTTGGCAACTAAGCAAGGTAAGACTTAAAATTCCGACCATTACTAGCTAGGCTAACATCCTACAGTCAACACGGCTCTGATACCACTTCTGTCACACCCGGTTTAGAAAAGGTAACCGAATGCATCCCATATGTGCGCCAGGATCAAGTTCCGCACATATAGTAGACGTCACAAGCGAATATCCGAACAATGCATTAATGAATAAGAGTATAATAATACTTTATTACATGACCGACAGTCTTAACCTTAAGCGAATAAATAAACGTCGATAAATCGCAGCGGACTTCAACTTCACAGGCAGTTGACTGGGAGACACTCGCCTAGAAATCTCCAATATCCTCGGGAAACTCCGGAAAGTTGTCTTGTTCTGAGTAGCATTGATTTTAATAAAGCAAGCGTGAGTACACTTATGGTTGGTACTCAGCAAGTGGAGTAAATTATATGACATGCAAGGCCAAATCAAGGATAAGCTGACATGGTTTGACTGCGATAAGCATTTTAGTTGGTCAAATTTTACTTAGCGAGCATTAACTAGGTTTAAGTTTATACCAACCCTTATATACAAGATTGAGTAAAACAACAACAACAATAAAGAACAACAGCTTAAGTCATCTTCAAGTTCAATTATCATGTGAGGGTCCAAGCCGCTCTTAACCGTGAGCACGGCTGATATATCAGTTTTCACTCTGCAGAGGTGGTACACTTTACCCACAGCTCGTGTTTCCCTTTATGCCCGGGTTTGCAAGGCCCTTAAACACTTCTGAGGTGAGTGGCAGGGATTCACTACGAGGCCTTTACAAAGATTCCCTAACTCATGATAATCCGCTAAGGTTTCAAGTCAAAGCGGTCATAACCCTCCCTATTGAGGAAATACCTTAGCCAAGGCTCACATAGCTATGTGCCTCAAAGGACCGAGCTATACCCCGTCAATGCAACCCCTCTTGCCCTTTCGGTAAGATCATCACAAGCTAAGGTTTCTAATTAATTAGCCAAGACCAGAGCCATATGGTACTGTGGTTGTACTGTTTTCCTGGGTGGTTCTCCATGTTCCCATTCATTCGATAAGCTTGTTTGATTGCCATAACAATATTCCAAAGGACATGAGAGATATAGGAGGTAACATGATTTCCAAACATCCAAAAACCATTATTAAGCAACTAGCGTAGCTATAACATAAATAAAACAACCCAGGTTTAAACAAGGAAGTTAAATAAAATCTAGTCATATCCTTAATTGGGTTCCATCATATTCTAGACACATGCATGCATAAAAGTAAAGGTATAATTGTGTCATTAATAGGACTGAAAACATGATCAAGGACCACTTGCCTTCGTTAGCAAACTGCTGCTGCTCAGGAAAATCTTCAAAGTCTTGCCCCTGCGGATCCTCGAACTGCGCACCGTCTAACGTCGCACACGAGCACATACAAACAATCAAACAAAATAAAATAAGAACAGTACACCAATCAATGAAAATAGAACAAAATAATATTTTAAAAACATTGTGCAAGTTGTAAGGATCGCGTGAGCGCAAGAATCGATGAAATCGGAGTTAAAACGGAGAAGTTAGGGCTAAAACGGGGTTCCAGGGGCTTATCTGCGAAGATTTAGATCTAAAAGGACCTAAAACAGAGAAACCAGGGGCTAGATCGTAAATAAACCCTAGACAGAGGGGCTAGCTTGCAAAACCCCAGGCTAAGGATGGCGGGTTTGATTGAGAGAAACCTTAGGGGTCTAAACAGAAGAAAGAAGGACGAAACTGCAATTATTTTTGAACGGGAAAGGACGGCGGGTTGTTTTCGGAAAAACTTAAGGGCTATTTTGCAAAAATGGCACGGTTGACCGGTACGCAATCTGATTGACTCGTGGCTGGATCTATTGCGAGCCGGAGGATCTCGATCGGACGATGGAGGAGCGAGGGGAACAGACGGGGCGGCGGCGGGGCTCGTCGCCGGCGACCTGAGCGGCGGCGCTCGGCCGGACTTCACCGGAAAACGTGATATCGCGTTGCCGGCCTCGGTTTTGAGCGGGGTTTGGACAGGAAGGTAGAGGGAGACACGGGGAGTCCGTTTAGGGGGTAGAGAAGGTGAGGCGACGGCCGTAGGCGGCGGCCGGTGGCGAGAGGCGGCGCGGATCGGGCGGCGGAGCTGGGCAGACGCGGGGAAGCCGGAGAGGGGAAGAGGACAGGCGGCCGGGGATCCTCACCACCACGCGGTGCTTCGGGGGCGGTCAAATGACGGCGGGCGGCAGCGGGTCGACGGGGCGGCGGCGACCCGAGGCGAGGGCGGCACAGCGGCGGCGGCGGCTAGGGTTTAGGCGCGAGGCGGCGGTGCGGCTAGGGTTTAGGGGCCCGGGGGTTGGCGGCGCTTAAATAGGAGGCGGTCGCGGGCGCCTGGGCGTGCGGGCCCGAGACGGGGACGGCGCGGAGGGGCGGACCGAGCTCGGACTCGAGCTCGGGTCCGGCTCGGGCGCGGGGAAGGAGGAAGGCCTGACAGGTGGGGCCCCCCTGTCAGCGCCAGAGAGAGAGAAGGAGAGGGGGACTGCGGGCCGGGCTGCAGAGGAAAGAAAGGGAAGGGAGGGGGTGGCCAGCCGGGCTGGGCTGGGCCCAAAGGGGAGAAAAAGAGAGGGAAAAGAGAGAAAGAGAAAAAGCTTTTGAATTTGAATCAAGGAATTGAATTCAAACTTAAATCCAAATAAAATACAATCAAGGAGACAATGCAAAGAGCATGAATGCGCATGACATATATTTTCCTTATATTTCTTTTATACTTTAAGAATGTTGCTTATCAAAAATCATGTAACCATTTAACCTATCATGCCATTCAAATTATTTTTTGTACTTTGCAAAAATTAGGGTGTTACAACTCGCGTACTTGAGCCGGTATAATTCAGGTTGGTTCTGCCACATTACCGCTCATCTCATTTATATTTTTGTGAAATTAGGATGGGATTTGCGTACAGTCTTGAATCTGATTCTGGGTGCATGGCTATTCCCAAATAAAAAATAAGCATTCTATCAAAGTATTGCAGTGAACTGTGGGTAATGGAGTTCCGGTAGTGAATTGAAATACTGCCGATGACGCATTGGTCCGGTCTTACTGCACTGAGTGTGAACATAAGTTTAAAGCGAACCTAAGTTGTTAGCCGTTCGATCAGGTCGGAGAATGTTGGAAATTTGTGATCTCAGGATAACAACAATGATCTGCATGGCAAACAATTCCACAAATTTGAGATAACATACCAAATATAAGTCATGTACCATGATTGGCAGGTACACCTAAGGTTTCCATCTACAAGTCGGCTCCGGCCCCACAGTGCTATATATATGAGACGTAGGGGTACCCTCTGTAACCCTAATTCTAGTCTAATCGTGAGATTAGTCTAACACCAATCAGTTAGGACACTATCAGGGATAGATCCCCTGGGTACCGCAAAGAAGCTACCCGTGAGGAAAAAGAAGTCTGATTCCTACTAGGATTACACTGTAATCCTACTAGGACTCATACCTTATAATCCTACTAGGACTCCTACCTTGTAATCCTACTAGGAGCCCCATCCCATGGGATATATAAAGGAGGGCAGGGATACCTAGATAGGTAGAGAGAACCAACAGAGAGCAGCCAACTGGCAGCTCAACACCCAAGCGCAGGGACCCATTCAAAACACAACATCAACACCCAAGGCAATACAAACCCCCAAAACAGGACGTAGGGTATTACGCTACGCTAGCGGTCCGAACTTGTCTAAATTTGTTTCTTGTGTCCTTGCGTTCACCTCCAAGTTCCAGATCCGGCGATCCCTCACCAAATAAACACCTACCTTAGGGTATCCCTAGGTAGGCCAACGGTAAAAACACCAACGGACACTGAAGGGGCTGGAAGCATGACTTCCTCATCAATTTCATGGCAGGCAACAATGGGAGTTGTTGTTCATTGTTGACAACAAGAACTTCATCAACAGAAAGATCTAAATCTCTCTACTTGGTGAAGATCAAGTCCACTTCATCTACATCAGTTCTACTACTACTATGACTACAGAGACATTCATGGATTCGAGAGGCTCTGGTTAGTATTAATCTAAGATTTCTGCATTAAGTAATGATTAGTAATCATCACTACTACAGAAAAGGTTTTTAGGGGTGGGTAAAACAGTATTTGTAGGGGCGGGTGCGGTACCCGCTCCTGTTTCTCGCAGCTAAAAATAGCTTTTTGTAGGGGCATGTATCTTACCCGCTCTTGAAAACCAATTTCTTGGGGCAGGTCATGCTCTACCCGCCCATGGAAATGGTGTTTTCAGGGGCCGATTAGGGCATGACCCACTGTTATCACTATAATTTAGCTGGGCCAGAAAGGTAGGCCGTGAAGCAAGATGGGCTCAAAAGATAATTGTAGTGGGCTTGCGAATCGGCCCCTGCGCAGGCGTTTGAGGCCAGGATTGGCCATGTATCTAGATAGGATGTGTGTTTGAAATAGTTTAGATAGAGATAGCCAGGATTCATGTCGTGGTCAGTTAGGATTGGTTAGGGAAGGCAAGTCTCTAGACTATGAATATGTACCTTGGATTATGAATAAATACAATCAATCATTCACAACAACTGTCAGCGCATCGCCACACCTATTCTAGGGTTTCTCTCGAGTAAGTGTCGTGCCGCCCCGATCACATTTCATATGATCGGGGCAGCATCATTCCTGCCTATCTACCTTTGTGTTTCTCGTACTAAAGCGTTGTTGATGGCGAGTGACACTAGTTATCTTGGCGTTTATAGAGTAGCACCAGCTCTTTCATGCTTTTTCGTGCATCGTTTGTTATCTGTAAACGTTTAGCTATCCTTGGGCCCGATCTCAGGTGTGAGGGCAGCACCTTGCTCTGTTCTTGATTAGTAGATCCAATCCGTTATGGTTAGTCTTTATTTATCGATGATTTAGCTTAATATCTGCATGATTAGGCCCTTCAAACGGATTGAATATTCCAGTGGTACGCTTGATGCTTTGTATCAACCTAAAGAGGGATTGTTCCGGGAATCGGCTCTCTGTTGGTTTTTAGGCCTTTGTTTAGGTTGTTATTTCATTACTTTCCATATCTATTAGGCTCAATTACGTGTAGGATGTTCCGGCTATGCAGTGAAAGCTTTAACATCGTAGATTGGATTAGCTTAATGGTTACAGAGCAACTTTTACATTACCATCGGATATGCTTGCTTTATTCAAATATTTAGATCTGATCTGATACTGGACACAATCGGCTCTTTACAGCCGATATCGGGAACCACCCAATGAGCCGATCACGGCTCGAACTAATATTTATACGTGTCTGTGCATGCAAGAAACTAACATACATCACTTCTACACCTTCCTGATCAGGTACAAGATCAGGTGGCACGCCTAACAACCTAGACACCAGGTCGTGTGCCAGATCTCAGACCGTTGACCGAGCGACCGGGGCCCACCAGCAGTCCTGGGAGCCTCCCGGCTCCTCATGTTGCCTGTCGCTGCTCGCTGGCGGGTTTTGACCGACAACACATTCTGGCACACCTAGTGGGACCATCTTCATCAACTACATCAACTTCTGCTGACGAGATGACGAGGGAGGATCTAATCACGTATGAGGAGTTACCTGCTGAGCACAAGCAGAAATACGACAAGATCAAGGCTCTCTTCGAAGACGTACATGGTAGCGTTAGGTGGAAGGGGTTTTCACCTCAAGGTGCTCTTGATAACGTGGACCTGTCCACCCCTTCAGAAGATTGTACCAGAGCTCTGCGCCCGGAAGTAAACTACATGGTGTTCCACTCGCTGCATCGGCTTTCCGAGAGCCTGGTGAACGCTTTCGAGTGTGTCGCGCTGCGCGTGGTCCAGGAGATCATGAAGCATTAATACTCTCCGATGGGACTTACCCTAGGGAGTCATAAGGGAGAATTGCCATTTCAGGCCAGACCACCGCTACCTTATGCGCTCGTGGCTCCATAGTCACATGGCTTCCCGGCTTACGTTGTCTATAAGGTGGGACGTGTCAGGGATAGATCCCTTGGGTACCACAAGGAAGCTACCTGTGAGGAAAAAGAAGTTTGATTCCTACTAGGATTCCACTGTAATCCTATTAGGACTCATACCTTGTAATCCTACTAGGACTCCTACCTTGTAATCCTACTAGGACTCCTACCTTGTAATCCTACTAGGAACCCCGTCCCCTTGGATATATAAAGGTGGGCAGGGATACCTAGGCAGGCAGAGAACTAATAGAGAGCAGCCAACAGGCAACTAAACATCCAAGCGCAGGGCACAATATACAACACCCCAAAATAGGATGTAGGATATTACGCTGCTCTAGCGGCCCGAACCTGTCTAAATTTCTGTCTTGTGTCCTTGCGTTCACCTTCAAGTTCTAGATCCGGCGATCCCTCACCAAATAATCACCTACCTTAGGGTATCCCTAGGTAGGCCGACGGTAAAAACACCGATAGGAGGTGACCCTGTGGATCACTAGTTCTTCAGCGAGCCGCCCAAGGAGATCCCGCACGGATACATGTGTGCTTCTTATATACCTGTTATCGCCATAAGTTAGGCAGGCCGGAAAGTGGGCCGTGGAGCAAGATGGGTTTGAAGGATAGTTATAATGGGCTTGCAAATCGGACCCTATGCAGGTGTTTTGGGCCCATGATGGCCGTGTATCTAGATAGGTATGAATGTTTAAACAGTTTAGATAGAGATACTTAAGATTTGTGTCACGTTTGGTTAGGATTGGTTAGGAAAGGAAAGTCTACAGACTATAAATATGTAGTTTGGGTAAACAATAAAGAGATCAGAATCATTCATCAACAACTCTCGGCGCATCGCCTCCCCTATTTTAGGGTTTCTCGGGTAAGTACAGTGCAGCCTCAATCATGCCCTGTGTGATCGGGGCAGCATCGTCCTTGCTTATCCACTTTTTGTGTTTCTCGTTCTGAAGCGTTATTGATGGCGAGTAGCACTAGTTATCTTAACGCGTATAGAGTAACATTAGTCTTCCCATGCTTTAATCGTGCATCGCTTGTTACCTATGAGCGTCCAGCTGTCGTTGTGCCTGAGCTCGGGTGTGAGGGCAGCATCTTGCTCTGTTCTTGTTTAGTAGATCCAATCTGTTATTGTTAGTCTTTGATTATTAGAGATTTAGTTCAATATCTGCGTAATTAGGCCCTGCAAACGAGTTGAAAGTTCCGGCAGTATGTTTGGTACCTTGTAATAGCCTAAAAAGGGATTGTTCCGGGAATCGGCTTTTTGGTTGGTTGTTAGGCCTCTGTTTAGGTTGTTGTTTCATTACCATTTGTATTTGTTAGGTTCAATCATGTGTACGATGTTCCGATTATGTAGTGAAAGCTTTAACCATCGTAGATTGGATTAGCTTAATGATTATGGAGCAAGATTTATATTATTATCGGATATATTTGCTTTATTTATAGATTTGAATCGGTATTGAACACAATCGGCTCTTTACAGCCGATACCGGGAAACATCCGATGAGCCGATCACGGCTCGGACTAATGTTTACACGTGTCTGTGCATGCAGGTAACTAACATATAACACCTCCCTGATCAGGTACAAGGTCAAGTGGCATGTCTAGCGACCCCGAAGCCAGGACGTATGCCAGATCTCGAGCTGTTGACCGAGAGACCGGGGCCCACCAGCAGTCCCAATAGCCTCCCGGCTCCTCGTGTTGCCCGTCGTTGCTCACCGATGGTGTTCGATCGACAACACATTCTCACACGCCCGGTGGGACCATCATTGCCATCATCATCTTCATCGACTTCGTCATCTTCTTTGACTCCATCGACTGCTGTTGACAGGATGGCAAGGGATGAACCGATCACCAACGAGGAGCAGTCTGCTGAACATAAGCAGAGATATGACGAGATTAAGGCCCAATTCGAAGCCGATCTCATCGGCTCTTTCGAGAGGACCCGCCACCATGGCGTCAAGTGGAAGGGGTTTTCACCCGAAGGCACCCTTGATGGAGTGGATCTATCCACCTGATTGGAGGACCGTACCAGAGCTCTACGGCAAGAAGTAAACTACGCGGTGGCCCACTTGCTACACCGATATTCCGAGAGCTTGGTTAACACTTTCGAGCGTGTTGCCCTGCGTGTGGTCTAGGAAATTATGAAGCATCAACACTGTCCAACAGGACCTACCTTGGGGAGTCATAAAGGGGAATTACCGTTCCAAACTAGGCCACCACTGCCTTATGCGCTCGCGTCTGCGGAATCACATGGCTCTCCGGCCTACGTGGTTTACAAGGTGGGAGGTGATCCTGTGGATCACCAGTTCTTCAGCGAGCCACCCAGGGAGATCCCGCATGGATATATGTGTGCTTATATACCGGATAGTAGTAATCCGGTACATTCAGCACAGAGGGCAGCTGGAGGGGTTTCTGGAGTGGATGCAGATAAACAAGCATGGCTGGTAGCCAATGCCACCGGGCCGAGTCACAATAGTGCGCACTCGGTCCCGGGATCATAGACGGCAGAGCAGATCAGTGCCATTCTGAGAGATCAGCTTGGCATTCATCCAAAGAGGAGAGTGATCAGCTATACCAAGCCGTATCCTAGTGATTATGACCTAATTCCCTTACCGCCTAAGTATCGGCTTCCTGGGATTACCAAGTTCAGTGGAGCAGAAGGTTGTAGCTCTATTGAGCATGTGAGCCGATACTTAGCGCAACTAGGGATGATCTCGATATTAGATCCTTTGCAAGTAAGGTTTTTTGCGCAATCTCTCACAGGGCCAGCCTTTGGGTGGTACACATCATTAGGCCCTGATTCAATCCGCACTTGGAAGCAGCTGGAGGAGCAATTCCATATTCAGTATCATTCGGAAGCTGTAGAAGCAGGAATTGCCGATTTAGCGCAAGTGCGACAGAAGCATGGGGAAACTGTGGCGGAATATATCTGACGCTTCAGAGAAGTGAAGAACCGATGCTACTCGACATGGATTTCAGAAAAGGACGCGTTCGAGTTGGCATCTTTGGGATTACTGAAGCCGATCAGAGATCTGGCTTTCCAATTGGAGTTTACCTCTTTGGCGCATTTGGTGCAGAAGCTAACAACGCACGAACAGCATCACCCAAAGCTATACCACGGGAAGTTGAGAGTCGATCTCCTCGAGAATTTTCCTTACTGCACTGGAATAGTGGACCAGGGTGTCGATCGAAGCTGAAGAAGGTCTTTCACCCAAAGAAGCTGACTGGCGACTCTGGTCGAATCCGGTTGGGGGTCATCGGTTTCTAATATGGCCGATCCAGTGGATGCAGGATCAAATGCAAGTAATTCTGAGAGGTTCAGGCCCTGAAGGGAAACATGTGAGTAGAGCAGCATAGGAAAGAACAAAAATGATCTGGGGGTAAGACATACCTGTCCTGGGAGGGAACTAGAGATAGCCGATGAAGAAGCAATCGGCTCCTGAAGGCGCATCCCTTCTGGAGGAGGAACATCGACAGCAGGGGAAGTGAAGGTCAGCTCTCGAGGGTTCACCCTTTCAGAAGCAGGAGCGACAGCCGACAAAGCAGCGGTCGGCTCTTACAGACGCGCCCCTTTTGAGGGAAGATTGGCAGGTGTCAAGGCAACAGCTGGCCTCTCCAAAGAGGAGCTAATGACCGACGCGGCCACAACCGGCTCCTGCAGACCTTGAGGGGTGACCGGAGCATCAATCAGCGCCGTAGGGCCTTCCAGAGCTGATCGGACAGGATCCTGAAGGGTAACTAGAGCACTGACAGGCGCTTCCACATCTTCGAAAACTTCTAAAGCTGTGTCCTTTTGGCATGCGGGTTCCTCTCCACTAGAGACATCCACAACGACAGGCTGCAAGAAAGGGGAGTGTAATCAAGAAGAATGTACAAGAGCAAAAGAATGTACATGAGTGGAAAGGTAATTACAAAAGGGGTAATCCAAACCTGGCTAGCAACCGGAGCTTCTTGACTGGTGGAAGATGGCTCAACTGCCTTCTGGATTTTCCTGACAAGCACCTTCCTTGTTTTAGCATGGGCCCGGACCATCTCCGCTTGGGGGTCAGCTTTGCGGTGCTAGGCTGGATCTGCATGATGCTTTTTGAAGGGGGAGGTGCGTTTTTGCCAGAAAGAACCACAGGGGCAATTGGTGAGAACTGAAAATTAGATCCACCATCATTCTTGGGCTCCGGACCATCCTCCTGCTGCAAAAAGTGAATGGAATCAAAAAAGGATTAAGTGAAGTCAAAAGGAAGAACGATGGGCGGACGGTAATACCTCTTCTTCAGGGATTTCATATTCAGCATGAATCTGCTGCAGCATCGGCCCCAGGGCTCTCTGGAAAACATGAGTCTTCCACATCAACCACCAGTCCTCAAAGCCGACAGCCGAAGAAATGAAGGCAAGGTCAACAGGAATTGGGATGAAAAGGTCTGAAAACAGACTGTAGCATCTTTGGGTAGTGACGGCATCAGGAAGGTGCACGCCGTTTGATGTCAAATGATGAAGGAGGAAGTGTGGAGGCACTTGCCCAAGACCAAATTGCCGGGCTGCTACAACCGGCTGGTAAAACTCGTATCTCAGTTTGATGATCCGGTTAGAAGTGCTCATGCCGACTGGGAGGAGGCAAGGGCGAATCATGATAGAGTACAGGCGCCGGATGTCGACATCATCGGCGAAGTCAGCTAATCGGAATGTGGCTGGGCTCTCAAAGATTTCAGACTCAGCATAGGGGAGGAAAGTGGGGTTGTCCAGGCCCTTGTAAAAAATCCTAAACCATTGTGAGGCATCTGAAGGATTCAATTTGCCGCCAGGGAGACTGTACAAGGCCTAGCCGAAGCTGGTGCATCGGATTTGCCTCCCACTTTGGTCCGGGAAAGAATTGTTGGCCAGAGAGGGGAAGTTCGGGATGAAATCTTGAAAGTAAAGGTGAGCCCACAGCTGGATGAACCATCAGGGACCACCAGTCCTAAGTTTGTTCTGGAAAGAAGGCTCAAGGACATCAGATGAAGGTATATGTAAATTTCTCCAAGGAATAATTTACCAAGGCCAACAGTATGACCTTTGGCCAGCTTATACGCTAGAGGAAGATAGTTCTTGGTTGGGGCAAGTGAACTGTCTGAATTATTCCAGCTCAAGTGCGCTGATCATCACTATACAGGCGATAGTAACTCAATGCACTTCAAACGGAACAACCCATTGGTCTGTCGGGTCATCGCTCAATACAACCACGGTTCAACAGAATCGAAGTAGGTTTACCTCACATGAAGGCGAGTTTACAATCACACCACAGCTCACCAACTTTTCATTTACAGAGATAATAAACATTATTACAAACTGTTTCAAGCTTAAAGTAAACTTATACAAACATTGTTTAACACAACAAGCTAAATAGCTTGTTCAGAGTCACAGCGAAAGAAATTCACACGCGACTACACATGTCGCGAAAGTTGACACCATGTTCAGCCCGAAACATAGCATCGTTCCGGAGGGTCATTGCCAGCCGGGGACGGATCCCACTCCACGGACCAGCCAAACGGAACAGAGAACGGCCAGGCTAGATTATCTGTTTGGTTTTCACCAGCGATACCTGAAAAGCAGACTAGCAAGACTGAGTATGCTAATACTCAGCAAGACTTACCCGTTTCATGGTATACTTTGCCATGTAACTAGACTTAGGAAGCCTTGTAATGGTTCTGGATTTAATTTCAGCTGAAAAGCAACAAAGAGTATGATCTAACCTTCATGTTTTAGCTTTCAGTTTCTAGTTGCATTAACCATTCTATGTAAGCACCTATACTAGACAAACAAGGTAGAGATTAACATCCATCAATATTATTCTGACAATAGTTACTGTTCTTACTCTATGTGGCAGAAGGAGCAAGCAGTTTCAATCTCCGCGAGAAACGGACGATTTTGAATCGAGTTTCATAACCTTGCAAGGGTAAACCTAACTCACACACTTGGAACATCCAATGATTGTTCCAAAGCAACCGTTTGCCTTACATCTGACTCATGGATCAGGGCCACCACAAGCGACTGTAGGACCATACGCACATCCAATGTGCAGGACGTACGTCTGTAGCGCGACTACATGACCGTACTCCTGTCCGCTGTGCGGAACATATTCCCGCATGTCGGTGCGTGTGCGAAAAGCCAAATTATGAGTGGTGGGAGGTATGTCCACTCCTCGGGCCGATTGGTTACTAGGCTTACCGCTTTCCATATTTCGCGGCATATGGCTAGTACTTTCAAACGATTAACCATAGCTACCATACACTGCGAGCTTATCAACTTTTATCAACACAGACGAGGTAACTTTCCAAGTCATGATACTGCACATGACCCCGTCCATCATCCTTATAGTGATTGCAGAGTAGTAAACATTCAATTCCTATATCGCGCGAGTGATAGGAAATCACTCGACTTCTGCCGGTCCTATTAGCAGAGCATCTATTCGATAAGGACTCAGGAACAATACATAGGTTCCTAAGATTCATGCATCTAGGGTTCCATTTCAACTCCTAGACTTAATGAATAATATAAATATATAAGTAGAAATTGTATAAGTGTAATAATTTAAAATACTGGATTATGCCTCGGGGCTTGCCTTCTTGAGCGGGGCTAGGGTCAGGGATGTCAAAGACTTCCGAACTTTAGTTTGGGGCTTCAGTTATAACCTCAACGACGTTCGCAGGATCCTCAGAAAACCCTTGCTCAGGCTCCAGGACTAGTTCGTAGTCTCCGTCATCGAGTGTCGTTGACTCTACATGATATGCAATAATTTGAATTAGGTGATTCTTGAGTTAAGAATTTTACTTCATGATAAAGTTGCAATCTAACAATGGATAAATACAACTTCATAACACAAGCAATTTGAATTTAACCCTACTATGGGTATCTTAATTCAATTATCATATATAGTTGAATTAATTGAATTATGTTAACAAGTTTGATTTTTAGTTTGAAATCCACAAAGGTTATCGCCTTGAATTTTTATGGGTAAGCTTACTTCTAGTGGATGAGTTTACTATGAATTTTTCATAATTTTTTGAAAACAGAAACTAAAACATTTGATTTTAGTTCAAATCTTAAATTTAAATTCAAACCTTAGGCAAAACAGTGACCTAAATTCTTGAAAGATTTACTATGAACTACTTACTTACAGTATATCATATGGCAGAAATATCTAAGCATGAAAACTTTAGTAACAGGCTTGAATAAATTTTAACCAATTCAAGCTTGATTTGCATAAGTTTAATCTATTTCAAGCTAGGGTTCAGTAATATAAGTGAGATTTGCACACAAGCTTACTCATACCCTAAACAGGCTACACACCAAAAATCACAAGTAATAGAGCTAGCATGCAAAAGTTACACATAAGATACCCTTTTGTAATCTTTTAAATAACTTTAAAAACATTTTGTTTCAAACTGAACTCCAGTAACAAAAGTTGTAGAGTTAGACTTCTGGAGTACAACAAAACTAGTTTGACCATTTTTGGAGTTTTCGACAATTTCCTATGAATTTTCAAAGTTGGCTGATTTGAGATGGGGGGGTTGTGATTTTCCACAGAAAGACCCCTGGAATGTTTTGAATCTTTGCAATTGGGTTCTTGGTCGGGCTACACAGGGATGCTGATTGGTGGCGATCAAATTCTGGTGAGGGGGCTCACCGGCGGTGAGGGGAAAGTGGGGGAAAAGATTCAGGAGCTCAAGGCGGTCACGGGAGTGGCCGGTGTTGCGGAAGAGAGGGACTGTGGCGGCGTGTCCACGGCGAACAAGGGCGAGCGGCGGTGCTCCGAGGGGCCGGAGGGCAGGAGGGCGGCGGGGAAGTAGCTAGGAAGCTTCCTCGGGGTTATGTGGTGCTGGTGGTGTGCTTGGCCAGGGCTAAGAGGCAGTGGATCATCGGGATGACAATGAGACCGAGCGGCGACGGAAGCTCGAGCTCACCGGCATGGTGGTCCGGTCGATCTAGTGCGGGAGAGTGAAATTGGGCAGGCTTGTGAGCATCAGTGGGTGGCGGGGGTGCTGCTGGAGCACTGGATCGAGGGTGGGAGGCGGCAGGGGTGGCTGTCGACGGCGATCCGAGGCAGCGGGGGAGCTCCGACAAGAGTACTCGAGCGGAGGAAGAAAGGAGAGGCAATGCGATGCAGTGGAGTGTGTAAAAGAAGTCGAGAGGGACTCCTGGGCGAGCTTTAAGGCCAAGAGGAGCAGGCGCAGGTGGAGCAGCTACTGGCAAGCTCGGTGGCGCGCGTGGCGGCTCGGGCGACGGTGGCGCGACATGGAGGAGCAGGGAGAGGGCCAGCACGGGGTGGGGAGCGGCGGGTGCGGTGCTGGAGCGGCACGTGGCGCGAAGAGAGGCGGCGCGGGGCAGCTGGGGCTCGGGCACATGGCTGGCGAAGGCAGCGGGCGCGGCGCAAAGAGAAACAGAGAGAGAAGGACTGGAGGTAGACGAAGGAGGACCAAGTTGCAATTCTCCAAAAGTGCAGGGACTCCACTGTAAAGCCTAGTTAACTTTCAAAGCATAGCTCAAACGAAAATGTGCCAAAAAGTAAAAGTGTAGAGCTCAGCAAGATCTACAACTTTACTTTAAGGTTCAGTTTCAAAAGAGTAAAGAATTTGAATCTAATTTAAAACTTGGCAAAGCTTTAAACTTCGGAGAAATCCTATTTAAAATCTACACTCCAATTGAATCCTTTGGATAGTTTCACTTCTATTTGTGGTTTAAAAGTAATTACTTACTTCTTTGCAAAATAACCCTTTACATAATTTGATTTTACCTCCCATTCTCACCCATTTTGCACCAAAGGACCTAAATTTTTCAGAATTACAAAAATACCCTTTTGCCTTTGCATTAAAGTTTTAGCATACATACAAAAGATCAAACATACACACTTTATACTAGAATCTAGTGTGTTTTAATCCTAAGTACCTGAATGTCACAAAAAATAGCCGATGGTCATCAAAAGGTTCTCATCTTTTTCAAGAGGGGAAAGAGAGAGAGAGACAGAGCATCAGCTATCTCTATGGATTCCCATGTAGGCTGGTAGATTTTGCCACTTTGTTATACCAAGTTACCCAGCCCTCGGGAGGATTTGGCTAGGCAGGAAGGCTGTCGGACCAAGAGTCTAGATCTATGTGTTTGGTTAACAAATGGGATCCGATTAGCCTCATAAGAAATTAGATATATGGGTTTCTCGTAAGAACGGGGCCCAAGACAAAAAGAATTGGGGGAAGAAGGATGCGGCAAGAGGATATCGGAAGCCTAAAGAAACCCACAAAACACAAAGTAATCAGAAAAGTGTCATTTAACAGCGCAAGGAATCTTATGATTACTGCATTAACTTAACAGAGGTTGGAGTTTTACCTTCAGACCAAAGACATTTGCGTTAGTGTTCAAAGACTCCGTCATCGGGAACCTTGATGAAGTCGAGGACTCGGAGAATAGATCTAGGGTTGGCGGGTCATTTAGCAGCGCAAGGAATCTTATAATTACAGCATTAAACTAACAAAGGTTAGAGTTTTACCTTCAGACCAAAGACATTTGCATCAGTGTTCAAAGACTCCGCCATCGGGAACCTTGATGAAGTCGAGGACTCGGGGAATAGATCTAGGGTTGGTGGCACAAGATCGAGTGTGTGTTCTCAAGCTCAGGGGTGAATTTTTGTGGCTAAGGTTTATGAACAAAGGGGTTTGGAAAGAAACCTGGATTTGAGGAATCGTCAGAGATCTATTCTAGAGAGGGATCTGGATTCAGGCGGAAAATGAAGTGAATTTAAGAATCGATTCGGATCCGGATCAGCATATTTGGAGAAAGGGGACCGATGCGTTGCCATCGGTCCTTGATAGACCATTGCAATTTAAAAGAAGATATTATTTACAATAAGGGAGTAAATACAAAAGGAGAGCCGATTGCTCCTAGAGCCGATCTATCGGCTTGGTGATATAGTTCACCACCAATAGACACCGGAGGTCTTGCGGCGCTTGGCTGGCGGAGCTTCGCTAGCGTCGCTGCTGTCGCTGCTACTCTTCTCGTCACTATCATCGCCTCCGCTGCTGCTGTTGGTGAATGTCACACCCGATTTATAAAGAACATAAATCGAGCAATCATATATACGCCAGGATCAAGTCACGCATATATACAACAGAATCATCAAGATATCACAACACATATCACGAATAACATTAATATAAATCATAAATGAATTATTTTATTACAACCGACTCAAGAATCGGTTCAAGAGTTGCGGAAGCGTAAAATAGATACATGAAGAGTAGGGTGCCACAGGGACATCGACTGGGAGACAAACGCCTAGAAGTCATCGAAGCCGCTGACGTAGTCCTCCACGTTTCCAGGCACTGAGCAGCAGCAGGAGAGTTTCGAGGAAGGCAAGTATAGCATGAACCTCCTATCACTTTTTAATACAATTTCATACTGCATTTTAATACTGTATGCCTATAAGGACTTTCCTAGCCACTTTATATCCTTTATATATGTCCTTTGGGTTGCATTTTGGTTAGTTGTGCTAGGTTGCTGCACTATAACACTCTTGGTCCTTTTTAATTAATTTGATTAATGGTATTATGCAACTTAATCCTGAGAGTGGCTCTCTGTGCTGTGTGCTTGAGTGGCTCACGTCTCCTTAAAATATGTTTTTGTTAGAAACATGGTTTAGGGGGCCAGCACGGTGCTTAGTGCTTGGTTGGCCACTCTCCATAAGGACCGGTTCATAGAGCGACAACCTGGGATAACCGCGCAACCACAAGACTGTAATGGGACGGTCTTGACTTACTAATTAGGTCGTGTTGGTTCGGAAGTAACTTACCTGCGTGGGCAAGAGGGGTGGTAGGCTTCAATGGTCCTTGCTCCTCCGGCTTGGTCTGTGCTGTGTGCTTGTACCCACGGAGGTGGGCCCCATCGTCGCTGATCCAGAAACCTTAGCGGTTACACCTTACCAACGTGATCCTTTGTAATGGTCTCGTAGTGTGCTTTCTAGACATCTCACCTAAGGAAGTGTGATGAACAACTAGCGTAGCTCACGACTTGTGGGTAAAGTTGTGCAACCTCTCGAGAGTGTAAAACTGATATATCAGCTGTGCTCACAGTCATGAGCGGCCCAGATCCTCCTTTTGATTAGTGGGGTTATCAACCTTTGATTAGGGAGATTCCCCGGGTGGTTTTGGTTTGGATGGTTCTCAGTAGTTCTTAATTAATATTGATTAATTTCTATGTAATTTGGGTTATGGTAATTCATCCACTGTAGTAAATAGTTTTAATAAAATTTGCCAAGATTAAAAGCTACTGCAGTTGAGTTAGCTAACCTTAGAGCCTCATAGTTTGTGTTATACTTGTTGAGTACAAGTTTGTACTCACACTTGCCTCTCTACCCTTCTGTTCTCTTGGATATCTTCGACTGCTGCTCAGTGCCCGGCAACGTGGAGGACTACGTCAGCGGCTTCGACGACTTCTAGGCATTTGTCTCCCAGTCGATGTCCCTATGGCGCCCTACTCTTCATGTATCTATTTTACGCTTCCGCAACTCTTGAACCGATTCTTGATTCGGTTGTAATAAAATAATTCATTTATGATTTATATTAATGTTATTCGTGATATGTGTTGTGATATCTTGATGATTCTGTTGTATATATGCGTGACTTGATCCTGGCGCATATATGATTGCTCGATTTATGTTCTTTATAAATCGGGTGTGACAGAATTGGTATCAGAGCCATATCGACTGTAGGACGAAGCCTAGGTAGAATTGGTCGAGTTTAGGACTTATTTTCTCTTGTCTTGCTTCCGCAAATCTTCTAAAATCATTTTCTGCTTCTATTCCCTGAGTCTTAAGCCCTTGATTTGCGATCTCTCTCCTATCTTTTCTGAGAAATAGCTGGAGTTTTCCGTAGATGTTGGCCTGAGTCATCTAATCTTATAAGCTATAAGTTTAGGTTGCCCCGATGAAAATACGCTAGAACGAGGGTGTTAGTCGAGTAGTGTGATAAACTCGACTAAGTTGTGAATATTGAATGTTTGTTATTGTGCAAATGTTTGATTTGGGTTTTTGGTTGATTGCATAGTCTAGTAGTTACATTTGTTTATGCAAATCGACCCTAACCCAACTTGAACTAATAATAAAAAAATTGAGTTAGAATGTTGGGGGTAAAACCTATATTCCTTTCTCTCTGTCATATCCTGCCGAAGTTTCATTTTCGCAGCTGTACAATATCTTTTTCTCATAAAAATTTTGTTTGATGCAATCAGATGGTGAACACCAGGCGCACCGGTTCCGGTTCTGACCAGCAGGAGCAGAACAACTAGAGTACTGGTCAGCCACTGCCGATGCCGCCACCACTGACTCCGGAGCAGTTCTTCCAGCTCCAGATGCAGATGATGGCGACCTTGAACAACACCGTTCAGCCCTTGCAGCATATCCACGCCCAGCCACCGCCTCCACCGCCGCCTCAGCCCTGTGATCGGCGTGCGGATTTCCTGAGGGGTCACCCGCCGACCTTCTCTCACGCCACGGATCCACTCCAGGCGGACGACTGGCTTCGTTCGGTGGAGTGCCAGTTGGTTGTTGCGCAGTGCGACGACCGGGAGCGAGTCCTTTACGCAGCAGGGCAGCTGCGAGGCTCCGCTCTTGACTGGTGGGAGTCCTACCCAGCTCAGGACCGTGATGCTCTCACCTGGGTCCAGTTCCGTGAGCGCTTCAGGAACCACCATATTCCTGAGGGGATTATGAAGATGAAGCAGAAGGAGTTCCGTGCCCTTAAGCAGGTAAATTCGAATGAAAATCTCTGCAATTTCTTTTGAGCTTGATCTATCCTTGATCTCTTTCGTAAGCCTGACATATTGAGCGATTTCTATCCTTGTTATCTATGTTTGTCATTTCAGGGATCGATGACGGTGACGGAGTACCGTGACCGTTTCCTTCAGCTGGCCCGCTATGCCCCTGCTGACATCGCCCGTGATAGCGACAAGCAGGAGTATTTCAAGGAGGGACTGGATGATCACATCTAGTATGCGCTGCTGAACCACCGCTTCGACAGTTTCAACCATCTGGTTGATGCTGCCCTCAACACCGAGCGTAAGCGCCGGGAGATTGAGGATAAGAAGAGGAAGATGGCTCCCTCTTCATCGGGCAGCAACACTCGTCCCCGATATCAGCATCCGCAGCAGCAGCAGTAGCACTAGAGGCAGGTTCAGCAGTACCAGCAGCGCCAGCAGCAGTACCCGCCTCATCCTCAGCAGCAGCAGCAGGCGGGACAGGGTCAGAGGCTTCTAGCGCCTCCGGCTCCACCAGCTCCGAGGCAGGGAGTGCCCACTCCTCCAGCCGGGCAGCAGGCTCCAGCACTTCCGCGAGTGTGCTTCCACTGCGGCGAGCCAGGGCACTACGCCAACATCTGTCCTTGGAAGGCGCAGGCAGGACAGCAGGGGCGTGCAGCACCGCCCAAGGCCCCAGCTCAGGGCAGGGTGAACCACGTGACGGCCGAGTCAGCGGCCAAGGCTCCCAACGTGGTCATTGGTATGTTCATGGTTAATGCCCATCCTGCTACAGTGCTTTTTGATACTGGTGCTATGCATTCTTTCATCACTCAGTCTTTTATTAAGCATCATGGCATTCCTACTAGCACATTAAAGAGGTGCATGTTAGTATCTTCACTGGGAGGGCAGTTGAGGTCTCATGTCTTCTGTCCCAGAGTCAGTGTGGCCATAAGGGGGGTAGATTTCAGTGCAAATCTGATGGTGCTAGACACCAAGGGCATTGATGTGATCCTCGGGATGGAGACTCTTGCTAAGTGGGGAGTCCGGATAGATTGTGCTCAGAGGACTGTTCTTCTGTCAGCACCGGATGGTCAGGAGGTCACTGTTGGAGCTACAGAGCCTTCTGGATTTCTTCATCAGATGGAGGCTAGACCCACGGATGGTATTCGCGTGGTGTCTGAATTCCCGGATGTCTTTCCGGATGATTTGCCAGGTATGCTGCCTGATCGCGACATTGAGTTTTCTATTGATCTCTTGCCTGGCACAGCTCCTATTGCTAAGAGGCCCTATCGTATGGCACCTATTGAGCATGAGGAAGTTAAGAAGACCATCGATGAGTTGCTAGCCAAGGGTTATATCCATCGTAGTTTCCCTCCTTGGGCTTTTCCTGTATTGCTTGTAGAGAAGAAGGATGGCGCGAAGAGAATGTGCGTCGATTATCGGGATCTGAATGCAGTCACTATCAAGAACAAGCACCCATTGCCTCGTATTGAGGATCTTTTTGATTAGCTTCAGGGCGCTTGTGTGTTCTCAAAGATTGATCTACGTTCGGGTTATCATCAGCTGAAGATTCGTCCTGAGGATATCCCGAAGACGGCATTCACCTGCAAGTATGGGCTTTACGAGTATACGGTCATGTCCTTTGGCTTGACCAATGCTCCGGCTTTCTTCATGCATCTGATGAACAAGGTTTTCATGGACTATCTGGACACCTTTGTGGTGATATTCATTGATGATATCCTGATATATTCCAAGTCAGAAGTAGAGCATGGGAAGCATCTGAGGCTCGTGTTGCAGAGGCTCAGAGAGCACAAGCTGTATGCCAAGCTCAGCAAGTGCGAATTCTGGATTGACGAGGTTCCATTCCTCGGTCATGTTATCTCCAAGGGAGGTATTGCTGTGGACCCCGAAAAGGTGAAGGATGTGCTTGACTGGGTTGTACCGCAGACAGTGAAGGAGGTCCGCTCTTTTCTGGGCTTAGCAGGATATTATCGGAGGTTCATTGAGAATTTCTCCAAGATTGCGAAGCCTTTGACTTCCTTGCTAGAGAAGGGTGTGGATTTCTCTTGGACTGATGAGTGTCAGAGGGCCTTCGAGGAGCTGAAGAAGAGGTTGACTATGGCGCCAGTCCTTACTCTGCCAGACCAGAGCAAGAGGTTCACAGTGTATTGTGATGCTTCTAGGGATGGTCTTGGTTGCGTCCTGATGCAGGAGGGCAGAGTGATAGCTTATGCCTCGCGGCAGTTGCGCCGGCACGAGCTGAACTATCCCACTCATGATCTGGAGTTAGCCGCAGTTGTGCATGCTCTTATGGAGGCATTACTTGTTTGGGCAGAGGTGTGATATTTACACCGATCACAAGAGCCTCAAGTATATTTTCACTCAGAGTGAGCTGAATATGCGGCAGAGAAGATGGCTAGAGTTAGTCAAGGATTACGACCTGGAGATTCACTATCATCCGGGCAAGGCCAATGTTGTAGTAGATGCTCTGAGTAGGAAGAGCTATGTTAACATGGCTGTGGCTTTTCAGATGCCTCAGGAGTTATGCAAGGAGTTTGAGCAGTTGAGTCTGGGTTTCTTGCATCACACCTCGGGTACATCATTCGAGGCAGAACCCACTCTAGAGGCAGAGATCAGGCAGCATCAGAAAGAAGATAAGAAGCTGCAGGAGATCCGTGAATTGCTCAAGATTGGCAAGGCACCTCATTTCAGAGAGGATGATCAGGGTACCTTGTGGTACAAGGGTCGGATATGTGTGCCGGATGTATCAGATCTCAGGAAGTTGATTCTGAGTGAGGCTCATGATACCGCGTATTCTATCCATCCAGGCAGCATAAAGATGTATTACGACCTGAAGGAACGATTCTGGTGGTATGGAATGAAGCGTTCCGTTGCGGAGTATGTGGCTATCTGTGACACTTGACAGCGTGTCAAGGCAGAGCACCAGAGACCAGCAGGTCTATTGCAGCCGTTGAAGATTCCAGAGTGGAAATGGGAGGAGATCACCATGGACTTCATTGTTGGATTGCCTCGTACTCAGAAAGGGTACAACTCCATCTGGGTAGTAGTGGATCGGTTGACGAAGGTTGCCCACTTCATTCCGGTGAACACTACTTACTCCGGCGCTAGACTAGCAGAGTTGTACATCTCCAGGATTGTATGTCTGCATGGTGTTCCTAAGAAGATCATATCTGATCAAGGATCTCAGTTCACTTCACAGTTCTGGGAGCAGTTGCATGATTCGTTGGATACGAAGCTGTGTTTCAGCACTGCTTATCATCCTCAGACAGATGGGTAGACAGAAAGAACCAACCAAGTGTTGGAGGATATGCTTCGAGCCTGTGCTATTCAGTACGGTACCAGCTGGGATAAATGCCTGCCATATGTAGAGTTTTCATACAACAGCAGCTATCAGGCCAGTCTGAAGAAATCTCCTTTCGAGGCCTTGTATGGTCGTAAGTGCAGGACTCCGCTGTATTGGGATCAGATTGGCGAGAGGCAGGTGTTTGGTCCGGATATTGTTGAAGAGGCAGAGCAGTTGGTACAGCAGGTGCGAGAGAACCTGAGGGTCGCACAGACTCGTCAGAAAAGTTATGCGGATGTGCGTCGTCGAGATCTGACCATTGCAGTGGGTGACCATGTGTACCTGAAGGTCTCACTGATGAGAGGAATCCGCAGGTTTAATGTGAGAGGGAAGCTAGCCCCTCGATACATTGGTCCGTTCAAGGTGTTGGAACGGAAAGGTGAGGTGGCATATCGTTTGGAATTACCTCCCAGTCTCTCAGGAGTGCATGATGTGTTTCATGTGTCTCAGCTGAAGAGGTGCTTGAGGGTGCCAGAAGAGCAAGCACCGTTAGAAGGGTTGGATTTACAGGAAGATCTGACTTACACCGAGCATCCGGTGAAAATTCTGGAGACGTCTGAGAGAGTTACCAGAAACAAGAAGATCAAGATGTGCCGGGTTCAGTGGAGTCATCATACGGAGGATGAGGCTACTTGGGAGCGAGAAGATGAGTTGAGAAAGACATATCCCGATATCTTTGCTAGCTAGCCTATTTGAATCTTGGGACGAGATTCCTGTAAGGGGGGTAGGTTTGTAACACCCTAATGTAATTTTCCCTAATTTTAATGAAATTATTTGGGCTCAAATAAATTTTCCAGGGCTTTCTCTAATTTACCTTGCATTTAAAGTAATTTTAAAATGCAAGTAATTAAAATTTATTATTGGATCAACTTGGTTGTGCATTCATGCTGGCGCATTGGTTTTATTTGTGTGGAGTGTATAGGGTTTGAATTTAAATTCATTTGAATTCAAATAGTTTTGTTTGAATAGATTGAGTATAGAAAAAGAAAAAGGAAAGAAGAAGAAAGAAGAGAAGGCAGCCCAACCCAGAAGCCCGGCCCAGCTCTCCTCCTCCCCCTCATTTCCCCCGCATGGGCCACGCCGGCCCACTCCCTCCTTTCTCTCCTGGGCCCCCTCTCCTCTCTTCCCTTTCACGCGCGGCCCGGCAGCCACGGCCAGCAGCCCGCCCGAGCGCCCTCCTCTCCCTCTCTTCCTCTGACCTGCTGTCCCCACCTGGCAGCTCCTCCGTTCTCCCCCTCTCCCCTTTTCTTCTCCGGTGCAACTCCTCCCCGAGATCCCCGGTGAGCCTCTCTGACCGGGCCTGCACGCCAAGGGTGCTCCGCCTCCCTACAAGTAGGATCCCCAACCCCCTCTGCCTTCTACCCTCGCCGCTTCAGCCGCCACTGAAGCCCTAGCGCTGCCACCTGCTTGCTCCGCCGCCCGGCACCCCTGCTCCGCCGCGGATCCACCGCTCCGGTGCCCTTCAGCTCCAGCCAAGGGCTGCAGTAGCTCCATCTCGCCATCAGGAAGCTGTCCGAGGCTTCTGCATCAACCCCCGAGCCCTGCCCACGCCGGAATTGGAGCCGAAGCCGACGCCGGTGAGATGCTCCGCACCCGCAATTCTTTGTCGTCGATGATCCTCGGACTTCCCTAATTCCCCTGGCGCCTTCGCAGGAACCTCCTGGACTGATTCCCGCCACTCAGAGGGCCCGGCCACCTCAGCATCGCTGTCCTCCGTGAGCACCGCCCGCCTCCGCCGCACGGCCATCGTCGACGACCATCATCCGTCGCGTCTCCGGTCCCCACGATGCCTCGGTGAGCAGCACATCATCTCCCGTAACCTTTTGTGCTTGGTGTTGTGGTCTGTAAACCCCCGTAGCAACCCCAACCATGGCACGCTGGCGACCCCGTGCCGCCCCCGCCGTGGGAAGCCATGACCCGAACCCTAATCAACCACCTCTAGTACCTAGACGTGTTCGCCGTGTCATGCTCCATCTCCTAGACCAGATCTCGTCAAAAACTGAGCCCGGAGCACCAAGTTAGGCTAGCTCCGGCGAAGCGCCACCGCGGGAGCCGAGCTCCGGCAACCTCTCCGCCGCCCCGTGCGCCCAGTAACCCCAAGCCGTAGGATCCGAGATGAACGGACAAGATTAGAACGTGCCGGGGTAGATCAGAGCCGCCAGATTCAGATCCAAGCGTCCAGATCAGGGGATACCGGTTCGCCCTAGGTTTAGATCTGGGCCATTCGTTAAAGATCCAGTGTGCGGTATTAGATTCGAGCTAAGGGATAGTCTGGAGCGTCGGATCGAGATCCTACGGCCGATACGAGAAGATACCGTTTCGCGGATAAGATCTAATCTAGGCCGTAGATGTTAGATCCGGCGGCCCAGGTTAAAGCGTACCGGTCAGCGCTGATAATTTTGTTAAAGAGACCCTGCGCTTTACCAAAATCAACCCGCGGTCCACCCTTAGTTCAAAAGTATTTGCAGTTTAGTCCTATTTTACTCGTTTAGACCCCTGAGCTTTCCGATTTTTGAACCCGCCGTCCAAGCCCTGGGTTTTCTCGTGCTAGCCCCTGGATCTACCCTTTATTTATGTTTAGGTCCCTGGTTTTTGGCCAGAACCCCCCTGTGGCTCAGTTCTCGCAGATAGGTCCCTGGATCTTGTTTCAAGCGTAGTTTTCGCGTTCTAGCTCCGTTTTAGGTGTTCTTTATGTCCACGCGATCCTTGTAACGTGTAGAATAGTTCTAGCATAGTTTTCTATGCTGTTTCTATGTAATGTTGTACTGTTTCTTATATTTTGTCCTTGTTTGCATGTATGTGTATGTGCTGGACTATGTTTTGGCGTTGCGATCGTGAGTAGACGTGGAGCCTTTGGACCAGTACTAGGAGCCGCCATCTTCTGAGCAGTTTGAGCAGCAGCAGGAGAGTTTCGAGGAAGGCAAGTATAGCATGAACCTCCTATCACTTTTTAATACAATTTCATACTGCATTTTAATACTGTATGCCTATAAGGACTTTTCTAGCCACTTTATATCCTTTATATATGTCCTTTGGGTTGCATTTTGGTTAGTTGTGCTAGGTTGCTGTGCTATAACACTCTTGGTCCTTTTTAATTAATTTGATTAATGGTATTATGCAACTTAATCCTGAGAGTGGCCCTCTGTGCTGTGTGCTTGAGTGGCTCACGTCTCCTTAAAATATGTTTTTGTTAGAAACATGGTTTAGGGGGCCAACACGTTGCTTAGTGCTTGGTTGGCCACTCTCCATAAGGACCGGTTCATAGAGCGACAACCTGGGATAACCGCGCAACCACAAGACTGGAATGGGACGGTCTTGACTTACTAATTAGGTCGTGTTGGTTTGGGAGTAACTTACCTGCGTGGGCAAGAGGGGTGGTAGGCTTCAATGGTCCCTGCTCCTCCGGCTTGGTCTGTGCTGTCTGCTTGTACCCCCGGAGGTGGGCCCCATCGTCGCTGATCCAGAAACCTTAGCGGTTACACCTTACCAACATGATCCTTTGTAACGGTCTCGTAGTGTGCTTGCTAGCCATCTCACCTAAGGAAGTGTGATGAACAACTAGCGTAGCTCACGACTTGTGGGTAAAGTTGTGCAACCTCTCGAGAGTGTAAAACTGATATATCAGCTGTGCTCACAGTCATGAGCGGCCCAGATCCTCCTTTTGATTAGTGGGGTTATCAACCTTTGATTAGGGAGATTCCCCGGGTGGTTTTGGTTTGGATGGTTCTCAGTAGTTCTTAATTAATATTGATTAATTTCTATGTAATTTGGGTTATGGTAATTCATCCACTGTAGTAAATAGTTTTAATAAAATTTGCCAAGATTAAAAGCTACTGCAGTTGAGTCAGCTAACCTTAGAGCCTCATAGTTTGTGTTATACTTGTTGAGTACAAGTTTGTACTCACACTTGCCTCTCTACCCTTCTGTTCTCTTGGATATCTTCGACTGCTGCTCAGTGCCCGGCAACGTGGTGGACTACGTCAGCGGCTTCGACGACTTCTAGGCGTTTGTCTCCTAGTCGATGTCCCTATGGCGCCCTACTCTTCATGTATCTATTTTACGCTTCCGCAACTCTTGAACCGATTCTTGATTCGGTTGTAATAAAATAATTCATTTATGATTTATATTAATGTTATTCGTGATATGTGTTGTGATATCTTGATGATTCTGTTGTATATATGCATGACTTGATCCTGGCGCATATATGATTGATCGATTTATGTTCTTTATAAATCGGGGTGACAGTGAAGCTGCCGTCATCTTCGGTTTCTTCATCATCCTTGTCGTCATCTTCTGATGACCCGCAAAGGAGGAAGTTTCCTGTTGCCAAATCCTCCTCGATTGAAGGAGAATCAGCTCTTCCTTCCGAAGAGGAGAGTTCTTCTTCCCAAGATGCATCATCTTCATCATCTTCTTCTAGCTCGTCACCAAGGAGTAGCAGGAGATCCTCGCCATCGGTCAAGGCCAATGCGTGCAGTCGGCCCACATATATAAATAAAGCATTTTGTGCCCAGCACACTAAGTTGACCAAATAGCCGATGTGCGACCATTGACTCTAGGGTTTTTTGAAGCTTCCAACACATTGGGGACCATCAAATAGCCGATTTGTGACCATCAACTTTAGAGTTTAAAATGTACGCATACAAGTTATCTGTTAAAGAAGCAAGCCTGCTGAAGAAATTCGTCGATGGCAGTGATGGCCTCGAGACGGACACGATCAACTTCAGCAATCACTGCTTCGTCTTCCTCGTCCACTCCTGGCATCACCTGCTTACTCAGAGCACTCAGCTCGGCCAGATCCACTTTCAGTTGAGCGGTCAGGGCTTCTGCTTCCCGTTTAGAGCTTGCAATAAGGTCTTTTTCTTCTTGGATGCGCTGCTCGGTGGCCCGGACTCTAGCTTTGAGGTCTCCCAAGTCCTTTTCCAGTGAGTGGGAGCAGATGTGTCAACCTTAGCGTCCAAAACAGCTTTCTTCTCGTTAACCGACCGGCACCTCTCGGCAATGTTGGCCTTCAACCATCGTAGATTGGATTAGCTTAATGATTATGGAGCAAGATTTATATTATTATCGGATATATTTGCTTTATTTATAGATCCGATCCGGTATTGAACACAATCGGCTCTTTATAGCTGATACCGGGAAACATCCGATGAGCCGATCACGGCTCGGACTAATGTTTACACGTGTCTGTGCATGCAGGTAACTAACATATAACACCTCCCTGATCAGGTACAAGGTCAAGTGGCACGTCTAGCGACCCCGAAGCAAGGACATGTGCCAGATCTCGGGCCGTTGACCGAGGGACCAGGGCCCACCAGCAGTCCCAAAAGCCTCCCGGCTCCTCGTGTTGCCCGTCGTTGCTCGCCGGTGGGTTTCGATCGACAACACATTTTGGCACGCCCGGTAGGACCATCATTCACATCATCATCTTCATCGACTTCGTCATCTTCTTCGACTCCATCGACTGCTGTTGACGGGATGGCAAGGGATGAACCAATCACCAACGAGGAGCTGTCTGCTGAACACAAGCAGAGATATGATGAGATTAAGGCCCAATTCGAAGCCGATCTCATCGGCTCTTTAGAGAGGACCTGCCACCATGGCGTTAGGTGGAAGGGGTTTTCACCCGAAGGCACCCTTGATGGAGTGGATCTGTCCACCTCATCGGAGGACCGTACCAGAGCTCTACGGCAAGAAGTAAACTACGCGGTAGCCCACTCGCTACACCGACATTCCGAGAGCTTGGTTAACGCTTTCGAGCGTGTTGCCCTGCGTGTGGTCCAGGAAATTATGAAGCATCAACACTCTCCAACAGGACCTACCTTGGGGAGTCATAAAGGGGAATTACCGTTCCAAACTAGGCCACCACTGCCTTATGCGCTCGCGGCAGCGGAATCACATGGCTCTCCGGCCTACGTGGTTTACAAGGTGAGAGGTGATCCCGTGGATCACCAGTTCTTCAGCAAGCCACCCAGGGAGACCCCGCATGGATATATGTGTGCTTATATACCGGATAGCAGTAATCCGGTACATTCAGCACAGAGGGCAGCTGGAGGGGTTTCTGGAGCGGATGCAGATAAACAAGCATGGCTGGCAGCCTATGCCACCGGGTCGAGTCACAACAGTGCGCACTCGGCCTCGGGATCATAGACGACAGAGCAGATCAGTGCCATTCTGAGAGATCAGTTTGGCATTCTTCCAAAGAGGAGAGTGATCGGCTATACCAAGCCATATCCTAGTGATTACGACCTAATTCCCTTACCGCCTAAGTATCGGCTTCCTGAGTTTACCAAGTTCAGCGGAGCGGAAGGTTCTAGCTCTATTGAGCATGTGAGCCGACACTTAACGCAACTAGGGATGATCTCGGTATCGGATCCTTTGCGAGTAAGGTTTTTCTCGCAATCTCTCACAGGGCCAGCCTTTGGGTGGTACACATCATTAGGTTTTTCTCGCAATCTCGCACTTGGAAGCAGTTGGAGGAGCAATTTCATATTCAGTATCATTCGGAAGCTGTCGAAGCAGGAATTGCCGATTTAGCGCAAGTGCGGCAGAAGCGTGGGGAAACTGTGGCGGAATATATCCGACACTTCAGAGAAGTGATGAACCGATGCTACTCGACACGGATTTAAGAAAAGGAGGCGGTTGAGTTGGCATCTTTGGGATTACTAAAGCCGATCAGAAATCTGGCTTTCCAATTGGAGTTTACCTCTTTGGCGCATTTGGTGTAGAAGCTAACAACGCACGAACAGCGTCACCCAGAGCTATATCACGGGAAGTTGAGAGTCGATCTCCTCGAGAATTTTCCTTACTACACTGGATTAGTGGACTAGGGTGTCGATCGAAGCTGACAGAAGGTCTTTCACACAGAGAAGCTGACTGGCGACTCTGGTCAAATCCGATTGGGGTCATCGGTTTCTAATATGGCCGATGCAGTGGATGCAAGATCAAATGCAAGCAATTCTGAGAGGTTCAGGCCCTGAAGGGAAACATGTGAGTAGAGCAGCATAGAAAAGAATAAAAATGATCTGGGGTAAGACATACCTGTCCTGGGAGGGAAGTAGCAACAGCCGATGAAGAAGTAATCGGCTCCTGAAGGCACGTCCCTTCTGGAGGAGGAACGTCGACAGCGGGAGGAGCGAAGGTTGGCTCTCGAGGGTTCACCTTTTCAGAAGGAGGAGCGACAGCTGATGAAGCAGCGATCGACTCTTGCAGGTGCGCCCCTTTCAAGGGAAGATTGGCAGGTGTCAAGGCAACAGCTGGCCTCTCCAAAGAGGAGCTAAAGATCGACGCGGCCACAACCGGCTCCTGCAGACCTTGAGGGGTGACCGGAGCATCAATCAGTGCCGTAGGGCCTTCCAGAGCTGATCGGACAGGATCATGAAGGGTAACTAGAGTACTGACACGCGCTTCCACATCTTCCGGAACTTCTAAAGCTGTGTCCTTTTGGTATGCTGGTTCCTCTCCACTAGAGACGTCCACAACGACAGGCTGCAAGAAAGGGGAGTGTAATCGAGAAAAATGTACATGAGCAGATGAATGTACATGAGCGGAAAGGTAATTACGAAAGGGGTAATCAAAACCTGGCTAGCAACCGGAGCTTCTTGACTGGTGGAAGATGGCTCAACTGCCTTCCGAATTTTCCTGACGAGCACCTTCCTCATTTTAGCATGGGCCCGGGGGGAACAACGTCAGAAGATCATCTCCGCTTGGGGGTCAGCTTTGCGGTGCTAGGCTGGATCTGCATGATGCTTTTTGAAGGGGGAGGTGCATTTTTGCCGAAAAGAACCACAGGGGCAATTGGAGAGAACTGAAATTTAGATCCATCATCGTTCTTGGGCTCTAGACCATCCTCCTGCTGCAAAAAGTGACTGGAATCAGAAAAGGATTCAGTGAAGTCAAAAGGAAGAACGATGGGCGGATGGTGTCGGTGTTTAACCGGCTGCCCACCGAGGGATATACTCAAGGTGGTAAGTTTTGGGTGAGGGAACGCCGAGATCAGGAACTCGAAGGTACAAAGAACACAAGACTTTAGACAGGTTCGGGCTGCACGGAGCGTAACACCCTACGTCCTGTATGGTGGTTTGTATTCTCTTTGGTGTAGAATGACCTAATGATCTTCTGTTTTTGGGGGGGTCCCTGACCTCCCTTATATATCCGAGAGGTCAGAGTTACAAAGATGCTAACCAACCCCCTCCGAGGGATCACACCAGAACTGATCTCGAGTAGATCCTCTCCGTGTTGCTTAGCTCTATCTCCTATTTGAACGGGATAAACAAGAGATAAACAAAATGAATAAGAGATAAGACGGGCTTAATCTCTTAAGCTTCATAACATGCCCAGCCTGGTGGCCCCGGGTCTGACAAGCCCCCGAGCTCTTCGTAGCTGAGTTCTGCAGGCTTATCGAGTACTTTCGAAGCAGTCTTCGACTTCTTCTGATGATTCGTCTTGAAGTCCTTCTTCGAGTACTTGTTTGGCTGCATCGAAGCTATGAGGTGCTCATGCCCCGAATGTTATTTCTGCTATGGTGTGCGATTGCAAAATCGCACTCCATATGGAGTAGCCCCCGAGCCTTAGGTTGAATCGGAGAATCAGGCTGAGGGTCCCATTAATCTGTAATCCTCCTTATCCTTCGAAGAAATTCGAAAAATAAGTAGTCGATGCCACGTACCCCGCAGCCCCCGAGCCTTGAGTCCAAATCTCACAAAATTGGAGATAAGGGTCCAAAAATCATGGCATACAGGCTAAACAATGACACGTTAGGGGGAGACCAAAACGATGGTGCAAATGATGTAATTAGACCAAAGATTCAAAAAACCCCCTTTTTTCGAGCTAATTAGCCCTGAAAAAATGATTAATCGAATATTTAATCCAATCAGATCACCAAATGACCCCTCATCTTCGGAATATTCCACGAAACGACTCTTGAACTTCAGAACAGTAACTTTTCCCCACCCCGCTGGTTATTTAACCCCGCGATAACTGTAGGAAAAAACCACGCTTTCAATCTGCATTCCATCAAAAGCCACCAAATTCCCCAATCCGAGCCAAGCACCGCCGCCTTCCCCCAAGAAGGACTCCCACTCCGACCGCCCCGCCCCTCTCCCCGCAGCCCCCGAGTATCTCGTGGCCGGTGCATCGGAGATGGCGTCCAAGAAATCAGAGATCGAGGAGATGAAGAAGGATGCGGAGCCAGCGACCGCGGAGTGGACACACAGTAAGTGCTCCCTCAACAATCTGAAAAAACTTGTTTCCGAGGGGTTGCTGCAAGAGAAAAATCTCGTCAACTGGCGCCCCTCTTTCCGTGAACCTTTCCCCATGGAGAATGTCGACGAAATCGTCACATTCTACCATTTTGCCGAATGGGGATTGGCCCTCCCCACTTGTTCTTTCTTTCGCGGCCTTCTTTACTACTACAGGATTGAGCTCCATCACCTCAACCCGAATTCCATTTGCCACATCTCCATTTTCATCCATTTCTGTGAAGCATTTCTCGGAATTGAACCCCACTGGGATCTATTCCGCTTCCTCTTCCGCGTCAAACCCCAGCCAACCACGAAAAAACTCGCTGTAGTGGGGGGCGCCGGCATCCAACTGCGACAGCAGGCCGGCGAAAAATACCTTTCATATAAGTTCCCCTCCAACCTTCCTGCGTGGAAAAACCTCTGGTTTTACATCGAAAATCATGCTCCCCCCTGCCGACGAAGTTGAGCAATCCGCCAGTGGTGAGGGGGGAATGGAACCTTGAACCCTCCGGCATGGAAATGATACCAGTCAAGGAGCTGCTGGAGGCCATCGAGGCACTGAAGAAGGAGGGGGTGACCGGCGCCTCCGTCATGTTCTCGTTTTACACGCGCCGCGTCCAACCCATCCAACAGAGATGTTGCCTGGGCTTCGAGTACACCGGCCCCGCTGACCCTTCTCGCATGTGCACAGAGGAGGTGCCAGAGGAAGTCGCGCTCCAGCGGGTTCAGCGGGTGCTGCTGGACGTGAACACCGTTCCGTACGTGCCCACCTTGTACTCCGCGCGAAATCCACCCCCGCCGGTAAGTATTCAACTTCTTTCGCTGAAGAAATCAGCTACTGCACCGGTACTGAACTGAAGAACTTTCTGCAGGGACACTCGGAGCTGTACTGCAGCTACCCGCCGCTGCCGGACCTCCCCCGAGCGTATCACCTCCTTCCTTCTGCAGCCACGGCAGCCAAGAAGGCTCGCCTTGCTGCGACTCAAAGCCGTAACGAGTCCGCCGAATGCGTGGACTCGCCAGCGGCCCCGCAGCCCCCGAGTATCTCGTGGCCGGTGCATCGGAGATGGCGTCCAAGAAGTCAGAGATCGAGGAGATGAAGAAGGATGCGGAGCCAGCGACCGCGGAGTGGACACACAGTAAGTGCTCCCTCAACAATCTGAAAAAACTTGTTTCCGAGGGGTTGCTGCAAGAGAAAAATCTCGTCAACTGGCGCCCCTCTTTCCGTGAACCTTTCCCCATGGAGAATGTCGACGAAATCATCACATTCTACCATTTTGCCGAACGGGGATTGGCCCTCCCCACTTGTTCTTTCTTTCGCGGCCTTCTTTACTACTACAGGATTGAGCTCCATCACCTCAACCCGAATTCCATTTGCCACATCTCCATTTTCATCCATTTCTGTGAAGCATTTCTCGGAATTGAACCCCACTGGGATCTATTCCGCTTCCTCTTCCGCGTCAAACCCTAGCCAACCACGAAAAAACTCGCTGTAGTGGGGGGCGCCGGCATCCAACTGCGACAGCAGGCCGGCGAAAAATACCTTTCATATAAGTTCCCCTCCAACCTTCCTGGGTGGAAAAACCTCTGGTTTTACATCGAAAATCATGCTCCCCCCTGCCGACGAAGTTGAGCAATCCGCCAGTGGTGAGGGGGAATGGAACCTTGAACCCTCCGGCATGGAAATGATACAAGTCAAGGAGCTGCTGGAGGCCATCGAGGCACTGAAGAAGGAGGGGGCGACCGGCGCCTCCGTCATGTTCTCGTTTTACACGCGCCGCGTCCAACCCATCCAACAGAGATGTTGCCTGGGCTTCGAGTACACCGGCCCCGCTGACCCTTCTCGCATGTGCACAGAGGAGGTGCCAGAGGAAGTCGCGCTCCAGCGGGTTCAGCGGGTGCTGCTGGACGTGAACACCGTTCCGTACGTGCCCACCTTGTACTCCGCGCGAAATCCACCCCCGCCGGTAAGTATTCGACTTCTTTCGCTGAAGAAATCAGCTACTGCGCCGGTACTGAACTGAAGAACTTTCTGCAGGGACACTCGGAGCTGTACTGCAGCTACCCGCCGCTGCCGGACCTCCCCCGAGCGTATCACCTCCTTCCTTCTGCAGCCACGGCAGCCAAGAAGGCTCGCCTTGCTGCGACTCAAAGCCGTAACGAGTCCGCCGAATGCGTGGACTCGCCAGCGGCCCCGCAGCCCCCGAGTATCTCGTGGCCGGTGCATCGGAGATGGCGTCCAAGAAGTCAGAGATCGAGGAGATGAAGAAGGATGCGGAGCCAGCGACCGCGGAGTGGACACACAGTAAGTGCTCCCTCAACAATCTGAAAAAACTTGTTTCCGAGGGGTTGCTGCAAGAGAAAAATCTCGTCAACTGGCGCCCCTCTTTCCGTGAACCTTTCCCCATGGAGAATGTCGACGAAATCATCACATTCTACCATTTTGCCGAACGGGGATTGGCCCTCCCCACTTGTTCTTTCTTTCGCGGCCTTCTTTACTACTACAGGATTGAGCTCCATCACCTCAACCCGAATTCCATTTGCCACATCTCCATTTTCATCCATTTCTGTGAAGCATTTCTCGGAATTGAACCCCACTGGGATCTATTCCGCTTCCTCTTCCGCGTCAAACCCCAGCCAACCACGAAAAAACTCGCTGTAGTGGGGGGCGCCGGCATCCAACTGCGACAGCAGGCCGGCGAAAAATACCTTTCATATAAGTTCCCCTCCAACCTTCCTGGGTGGAAAAACCTCTGGTTTTACATCGAAAACCATGCTCCCCCCTGCCGACGAAGTTGAGCAATCCGCCAGTGGTGAGGGGGGAATGGAACCTTGAACCCTCCGGCATGGAAATGATACAAGTCAAGGAGCTGCTGGAGGCCATCGAGGCACTGAAGAAGGAGGGGGTGACCGGCGCCTCCGTCATGTTCTCGTTTTACACGCGCCGCGTCCAACCCATCCAACAGAGATGTTGCCTGGGCTTCGAGTACACCGGCCCCGCTGACCCTTCTCGCATGTGCACAGAGGAGGTGCCAGAGGAAGTCGCGCTCCAGCGGGTTCAGCGGGTGCTGCTGGACGTGAACACCGTTCCGTACGTGCCCACCTTGTACTCCGCGCGAAATCCACCCCCGCCGGTAAGTATTCGACTTCTTTCGCTGAAGAAATCAGCTACTGCGCCGGTACTGAACTGAAGAACTTTCTGCAGGGACACTCGGAGCTGTACTGCAGCTACCCGCCGCTGCCGGACCTCCCCCGAGCGTATCACCTCCTTCCTTCTGCAGCCACGGCAGCCAAGAAGGCTCGCCTTGCTGCGACTCAAAGCCGTAACGAGTCAGCCGAATGCGTGGACTCGCCAGCGGGGGAAGAAGCCGAGGGAGGTCCGCGCCCTGCAGCCGCCGTAGCCACCAAGACGGCTCGCCCTGCTGCGGTTCAAGGCAGCAGCGAGTCCACCGAGTGCGTGGGCTCGCAGGCGAGCGAAGGGACCGGAGGGGAGCCGCGCCGGGACAACTCCTCCGACCAGAGCGTGGAGTTGACCGGCGCTCTGCCGCCGGTGCTGAAGGGCCAGCGCCAGGTGCGCAAACGCAAGGCCCAAGAAGTCGAGTCCTCCAGGTACGGAATTGCTGTTTGGCCGGTTGCAAAGTTTTGCATGATGCTGAATACTGACAGCGTCCCCTTGCAGTCTCCCTGCTCCGCCGCCCGGGATTGAACCCGAACGGGTGGAGGCAGGCCCCTCCGCCGCCGCGGCAGTGACAATCGCCGTGGCGGGGACCCATCCATCGGCCGACCAGGCCCCGCCATCCGCCACGGGCGTTCCCCGACGGGCCTGGCGAGTGAAGAAGGCTGCCAAGAAGAAGTCGACACTGTAAGTTTGCTTTCGATCGCTTGAAAATCCTGCTCGTGCTCGCTTGGATAACAATGTTGTCGATGTCACCAGGGCTGCAAGCGCCGTGAAACTCCAGATTGAACCAGGCACGGCTGCGGCGCCTGCCTCGGCTGCTGCAGCCCCCGAGCCCCCGGCGCCTGAGGGGCCAGTACCCGCGGAGGTGGCCCCTGAAGCGGGTGCGGCGCTCCCCGACTTGCCACCTCCCGAGCCCCGACAAGAGGGAGCCGGACCCGGTGGCGGGGAACAAGCCGAGACCCCTGATGCTGCTCAAACCGATGGCACAGGTATGCGCTTACCCGCCCGCGACTGGCTGCCGGGGTCTGGGCGTAATGTGTTGACCATTTCGTATGCCTGCAGGTGTCCAGCCGCCGCCGCCCGGGGATGCCGCCGGGCCCTCGAGGAGTCCCCGTGAGGTGTTGAGGGCCGGGTCCGGGCACCAGAACGTCATCACCACCGACCTGGTGGATGACCTCCTGCTGTCGGCAGAGAACCTGAAGACCTTCAAGAGCACCTTCAAGGAGCTGTACGACTTCTCCATGGTAAGACTCGGATAATGTTCCCGATGTGCGCATTGGTGAGTTGTTTAGGACTCATTCTCCCCTTTTTGCGCAGCATGTAATCACCAAATCCCAGAAGAAGTCGGAGAAGCTCCGCGCGGTCGTGAGCGACGCGCGGGAACTAGCTGCCCTGGACAAGCGCGTCTCCGAGGAGATTACCAAGAATTGCTATCTGCAGCGAGAGCTTGATATGCTGAAGCAAGAAAGGACTCGAGAGACCTTGCTGCTCAAGAATGACCTGAAAAACATGGAGAAGGCCAACTCCGAGCTCCAACAACAGCTCAAGGAGCAACAAGCAGAGTACCAGGAGCAGCTCAAGGCAGAGAAGAAGGCGCACGAAGGTAGGCCCTCGCTCCCCTCGAGTACTTTCCCTCGGTAGCTCCCCATTACATGCTGAAGTACCCTTATCACAGAGCTTAGGAAAATAACGAAACACAAAGAGGAGTTGCTTACTGACGTGAAGAACATGCTGTATCGACATACAGATGAAGTCGAAAGACTGCAGAAGGTGATCGGCGACACTGAACGCCAGTTCATCGACTGCCTTCAGCAAGTCAAAGCGCTGGGCGAGAAGGACGAGCGGCAGCGCAAGGAGCTGGAGGACCTCCGGGGGGCCGCCCAGGAGCTGGTGGACATGGTGGATCCGCCAGAAGAAGGCGATGTAGGCCCGCGGCCCCTGCTGGAGCGACTCCGCGAAGCCCCAAAGAAGGTGCTCAAGTTCCTATCTGAGGCTCCGGTCGCGTGCGTGAGCAATGCGCTCGCATATGTCAAGTCCTTCGTGCCGACCGCGCAGCTGAGCATCTTCGCGCAAGGGATGGCGGCGGACTGCACCGACGAGCGGTTCGAAGAGTACATATTAGAGGCCCAACCTGTAGCAGAACAAATTGTACATAATGTACTGCAGGATTAGGGTATATGAAACACTTTAATCATTCTCTTGTGTAAATGCTTCCCTCGACATCTCTACTTGTTTGCATATCTTAGCTGAATTGGGATCCAGGCTTACGAGACTCAAGTAGTAGACGCGTCCCTGGGTGCAACGACCCGAAGGGCAGCTAGAATTCGTCTAACAGAGTAGCCACAACTCGATCGAGCGGGTCTAGACTTGTTAGGAAAGAACGCGAGCATCGTCGCGGGATTGCCGTGCATAGGGCAAAGAGGGGACTACCCCGAGTACAAGGCCTCGGAGTGTAGTCGAGGGGCGCTCTTTCTGTGAGCATGCTCCGCAAGCTAGGTAAGACCCGGACAGACGGATCAAACTTGCAAGGAGCAGGTGCGGGCAGCGCCGCGAGCTTGCCATTCTTTTTTGGCAGAAACAAGACTGTTCTGAGTGCAGCCACTCAGAACGTAGTCGATGTAGCTCTTTATGCGAGCCGTTCCAACGTACTAGGTGTAGGCCAGTCGAACGGATCGACTACGTTGGAAAAGGTGCGACTGCTGTCGTGTGTGACCATCGAAGGTCGCGGCGGAGCTCGATATGCCGAGGAATTAGCCGGAGCCGAGGGCTCCGCCAGAGACGGAAGTCGAAAGGAGATGACCGTGGCCGTGGCCCCCGTGTCATGCATGACAAGAAGTTGATTTGTGTGTATACATGTTTGCACGTGACACCTTCCACCGTGGAAGTAAGAAAGCATGTACAACTCGAGTTATGTGGCTCACGGCCTCCAACTTAGCTCGGGAAAAAATCTTCTAAGCCCCCGGGGAATTGGTGATCACCGGGCCTTGACTTAAGGGTAGAACTTGCGCAGGTTCTGAACGTTCCAGGAGTTCGGGACCTCGCAACCCTCGGGGAATTGTAGTCAATAAGACCCTGGCCTTGTGACCTGCTTGACGATGAACGGGCCTTCCCATCTTGAATTGAGCTTATGTAGGCCGGACTCGTCCTGAATGCGTCGCAAGACCAAATCGCCGACGATGAATGACTGCTCCCTGACGTTGCGATCATGGTATCGCCGGATCCCCTGCAGGTACCGGGCTGACTGAACAAGGGCGGTACAGCGAGCTTCTTCCACGGAATCGAGCTCTAACTGCCGTGCCTCGTCCGCCTCGCCTTCATTGTACATTTTGACCCTAGGGGACTTCCACATGATATCGGCTGGTAGGATAGCTTCGGATCCATACACGAGGAAGAAAGGTGTTTGTCCTGTGGCTTTGGACGGCTGAGTCCAAAGGCCCCAGATGACATGAGGTAACTCATGCACCCATTTGCCTCCCTTCTTGCTGTTCTCATCATAGAGTCTCTTCTTGAGGCCGTCAATGATCAAGCCGTTCGCCCGTTCGACTTGTCCGTTAGCCCTGGGTGTGCAACTGAGACATATTTGACTTCGATGCAAGCATTCTCGCAGAACTCCTAGAACTGGTTCGCCGTGAAGTTTGACCCCAAGTCCGTGATGATGGAGTTGGGGAAGCCGAAACGATGCAGAATATCTGAGATGAAGTCGACGACCCGATCTGGTGTGAGCTTGGCTATCGGCTTGTACTCGATCCACTTAGTAAACTTGTCGATAGCCACCAGAACATGGGTGAAACCGCCTGGTGCCGTCGTGAAGGGCCCGATCATGTCGAGACTCCAACAGGCGAAAGGCCAGGACGGTGGTATGGTGATGAGGCTGTGAGCTGGAACATGCGTCTATTTGCCGAAGAATTGACAATTTTGGCACCGGCGCACGAGATCCTCCGCGTCGGTCACCGCGGTGGGCCACCAGAAGCCGGCTCTGTAAGCTTTCCCCACCAGCGTTCTTGAAGCCGCATGGTTGCCGCACACGCCGTCGTGGATCTCTCGCAGTATGTCGTAACCATCTCCCTTTGTGACGCACTTCATGAGAACCCCTGACCGGGCGCCTCGCCGATAAAGCTTGCCGTCGACCAGGACGAAACCTTTGCTTCTCCGCAAGATGCGAGCTGCGTCAGCGCTCCTGGCATCGATTCTCGCTGGCAAGCGTTGATCTCGTATGAAGTCGATAAAAGCCCCTCGCCAGTCTTCCTCCAGCACCATAACCTCTCGATCGGGTTGTTGGGGACCCGCATTGATGGCTACCTGCGGAGAAGACTTGATGGATGGCTGTTTGAGCTCCTGGACGAAAACTCCCGGCGGGACCTGGGCACGCGTGGACCCCAATTTAGATAGGGTGTCCGCGCCAACGTTGTGCTCCCGCAATACATGATGAACCTCCAGGCCGGAGAACTTGCTTTCCAACTTGCGCACTTCCTGCACATAAGCATCCATTGTCTCCTTGTTGCAATCCCACTCCTTGTTGACCTGCTGAACAACAAGAAGAGAGTCGCCATATACAAGTAGTCACTTGATCCCTAGTGATGTCGCCAAACGAAGCCCGTGAAGCAAAGCTTCATACTTGGCTTCATTGTTGGATACCGCCCACAGGATCTGAAGGACATATTTCAACTGCTCACCTCGTGGGGAAATAAGCAAAACCCCAGCGCCGCCGCCGTCGAGCTTGAGGGACCCATCGAAATACATAGTCCAATGCTCTGGCTTGTCCACTGGAGTTGGGACTTGATTCTCCCTCCATTCAGCCATGAAGTCGACTAGAGCCTGTGACTTGATTGCAGTGCGTGGCTTGAAGTCTATTGACAAAGCCCCCAGTTCCACTGCCCACTTGGATATGCGCCCCGTGGCATCTTGATTATGAAGAATATCCGCCAGCGGGAAGTCAGTGATCACAGTGATCTTGTACTCGTCGAAGTAATGGCGCAGCTTTCTGGATGTGATCAAGATAGCATACAAAAGCTTTTGAACAGCGGGATACCGTACCTTGGATTCGGAGAGGACCTCGCTGACGAAGTAGACAGGCCTCTACACTCCAAACGCATGGCCTTCTTCGCCTCGCTCGACTACAATAGCACTGCTGACAACATGAGTTGTTGCCGCGATGTAAAGTAGTAGATCCTCCCCTGGCAAGGGTGCTGTGAGGATTGGAGGTGACTGCAGATGATGTTTCAGATCTTGCAAAGCCCGCTCAGCCTCCTCCATCCATTGAAACTTATCCTGTCGTTTCAGGAGCTTGAAGAAGGGTAGTCCTCTCTCCCCGAGCCGGGAGATGAACCTGTTCAGAGCCGCCATACAACCTCTTAACTTTTGCACGTCTTTGATTGTGGCCGGAGCCTCCATATTAGTGATGGCCGTGATCTTCACAGGGTTGGCTTCAATGCCCCGGTTGCTGACGATGAAACCGAGCAATTTCCCTGAAGGGACGCCAAAGACGCACTTGGTTGGATTGAGTTTCCACCGGAATCTGCGCAGACTGCTGAATGTTTCCTCCAAATCCGCGATCAAGTTATCAGACTCCCTGGTCTTGATGACCACATCATCCACATAGGCCTCGACATTCCGATGCAGCTGATCCGCGAAACACATCTGGATCGCACGCTGATATGTCGCACCTGCATTCTTCAACCCGAAGGACATTGTTCTGTAGGCGTAGGTCCCGTACGGGGTGATGAATGCAATCTTGATTTGGTCCTCCTCCTTGAGCGCAATCTGATGATACCCTGAGTAACAATCAAGAAAACAAAGAAGGACACATCCAGCCGTCGAATCGACGACTTGGTCAATGCACGGCAGCCCAAAATGATCTTTTGGGCAATGCTTGTTGAGATCGGTGTAGTCGACACACATTCTCCATTCATTGTCCTTTTTCTTTACAAGAACGGGATTCGCTACCCACTCTGGATGGATTACCTCTTTAATGAATCCAGCCGCGAGGAGTTTAGCGATCTCCCGTTTAATGGCCTCACGCTTGTCGTGGGCAAACCTCCGCAGGCGCTGCTTCTTAGGCGTAGCCTTCGGGTGTACATTCAAAGCATGCTCGATCAACTCCCTGGGCACCCCTGGCATATCCGCAGGCTTCCATGCGAATATGTCTCGGTTAGCCCGAAGAAAGCTGACGAGCGCGAGTTCCTATTTATCACCCAAGCCCGCACCGATGATGGCGGTCTTGGATGAATCTCCCTCCTGGAGCTGGATCGTCTTGAGGGCCACATCATCGGTCGACTGGATGCTCGACTTGTTGGCCTTCTTGGAAGGAATCTCCAGCCCGGTCTGGGAGAGCTGCTGCGCGGCCGCGAGTACTTCTCCCGAAGCATCTGGCACGCGAGTAGTCGAAGCGTACTGGATCGCCTCCTGATTGCAGTCATACGACTTCTTCAAGTCGCCGCGGAGGGTGAGCACTCCACCGAGTCCTGGCATCTTAAGAAGCAGATAGACATAATGCGGCACTGCCATGAACTTGGCAAGTGCCGGTCGACCCAGTATTGCATGGTAAGAAGAGTCAAAAGTAGCCACTTCGAACTTGATGAATTCAGTACGATAATTTTCCCGCGTGCCGAAGGTGACTGGGAGAACCACCGTACCGAGCGGATGCGCTGCATTACCGGGGACGATGCCGTAGAAGGGAGACTTGCTGGGAACCAGCATATCCTTGAAATCTAGCCCCATCTTCTTCAAAGTGCTGACGAAGATGAGATTGAGCCCGCTCCCGCCATCGATCAAGACCTTGGTAAGCTTGACCTCCGCCACCACAGGATCCAGGACCAAGGGAAACTTACCAGGCTCGGAAAAGCTCGTCCACTGGTCATCACGAGAGAACGAGATGGGGACCTCCGACCAACGGAGTGGCCGTGGTACCGCTGGCTCAATTGACAAAATCTCTCGGAGGAGCAGCTTCTGATCCCGCCTGGAACAGAAATCCTCGTCCCCCCCGAAGATGACGTTAACCACCTTCAACGCATCCTGAAACTTCGGGTTGCACCCGTGATCCTCCTGATCATCATCCTCGGGTTCTTTGTCAGCAGGCTTCTTGTTCTTCTTGCCGCCGCCGGAGGTGCTGAACGTCCTCCGAAGATGGTAGCAGTCGATGACAGCGTGGTTGGCGCCCGGATGCCACGGGCACTTCTTCTGCAGGAGCTTCTCAAACTCCTCCTGAGTTGTCGACTTCTTGCCCCATGAAGGACGATTGATAGCCGTGATGACATTATCTGGCTTTCGTTTCCGGGGTGGCCCGGAAAAGTCCCGCTGGCCTTTGTCGCTGCGGTTGTCATTTGGGCACCGCAGATTGCTATCATGGCGCCGCGGGAACCGCTCCCGCATCTTCTCCTCCTGCTCGGACCAATCGTGCATCATGTCACGAAGGCCCGCAATAGTTTTCGGCCTGTTCCGCCCGAAATCTCTGTATATGCTCGGGTCGGTGATGCCGTTGTAGAAGCAGTCGATGATGTCCTCCTCCGAGATGTTCGCGATGGTGGCGCGAACGTCGAAGAAGCGACGCGTGTAGGACCGTAGAAGCTCATTACGTTCTTGCTTGCACTGGGCAAGATCGTGTCGAGTACCTGCACGAGTGATCGCTCCCTGGAAATTGTCGATGAAGACCTTCTTAAGTCGTTCCCAGGAGTCGATGGAGTTGCTGCCGAGGCTTTCCAGCCAAGTGAGCGGTGCAGGGTCCAAAGCCATCGGGAAGTAGACGACTTTGGTGATATTTGAGCCCCCCGCGACATCAATGGCCATGGAGTAGCAGCGGAGCCACTGCTGGGGAGCCTGCTTGCCATCGTACTTGGTGAAACGAGCAGAGAAAGCAGGAAATCGATCCCTACAATCAGTACCTTCAGCTTCGACTTCTTCGCGGGTCTTGCGCCTGGAGGAGATCACGGTGCGCGCGTTGCGGCCGTCGTTGATGTGCTGGCGCAGGTCCTCCAGAAGAGGTCGGCGACTGGCCTGTCGCGGGTGACCCCCTTGCGGTGGTTGTTGCCTCCCGCCAGGGGCCTGGCTCCCGCGTGCGTTGTCGTTGCTGATCTGGCGTTGAGGACGACCACCAGCCGTTCGACTGCGAGCCTGGCTCCGGCTCTCGTCCACGCGCTCTTCCCGGATGATGGACGCCGGATTATGTTGATCCAACTGGATCCAAGCCCTCTGCGCATAAAGGAGTGCTTGACGTACCTCCGGGTCGTGGCTGCGCTCGAGGATGGCCGTGACCCTGGCGATGTTGGCCACCGAAGTCCTGAAGCCCCGCTCGCTTACAGCAGCAAACTCGGGGTCGAGCTCGCGATGCATAGATCGCCTTCGCTCGTTAGCTCTCCTCCGCCGGATTGTACGGGCTCTGTTCCTGGCCCTCCGCGCCTCACGATCGGCGTCATTCTCGTTACCGGCGTCGGCCGTGATCTCATCTTCGGAGATCACGTCAAAGTTGTCGATGGGAAGATCCCCACCGTCCTCGCCTTCTTCGGCCATCAGCACCTGGCGGGAGGAAAGCTCATGAGAACTTTCATCGACTAGCTCCGTCGACTCCTCCGCCGTGGTGGCCAATGGCCTGCCCTCTTGAAAGGGCAATGGCTCGAGATGAGCCACAAGCTGGCTCTCTGCTTCGAGTAAATTGGGGAGCATCATGCCCCTCCAATGCACAATGTGCCCCTTCGGCGAGGAGGTGATTACCAAACCACCGGGGCCAGAACAACCCGAAACCTCCCGAAACGCGGTGGCTTCAGGATTTCCATCCCGGAGCGGTAGGTCCAGATCCTTCTCTAACATGGAGAGGGATCCAGATGCGTTGGCCTCCTGAAGGTCAGTGGCCGGTTCGCACAAGCCGGGTTGAGTCCGACCATGCGAATCCCTAGATTGGAACAAGTCCAAACCAGGGGAAGTTGTCACGGCACCAGAAGAAGTCGAGCTTGGAACAGATTCCATCTCGACCTGTGCCGCGGAAGCATGGAGCGACAAGTTGTCGAGCTCATCGACGAACTTGTTGAGGCCGCTGCGAGGATCCGCAGCGACGGTTTTCGGCGTCATGTCGACGAGGAATCGCCGAAAATTGCCCGCACCATCTGCGATGCAAACCCATGAGCCAAAAACAAACGTCGTACCCTGAGAGGGAACTGACCTGATGAAATTGAAAGATGCCATCGAGCTCGCCGGCGGATCTTCGACGCGCTCCCTACCTGGCGCGCCAGCTGTCGGTGTTTAACCGGCTGCCCACCGAGGGATATACCCAAGGTGGTAAGTTTTGGGTGAGGGAACGCCGAGATCAGGAACTCGAAGGTGCAAAGAACACAAGACTTTAGACAGGTTCGGGCCGCACAGAGCGTAACACCCTACGTCCTGTATGGTGGTTTGTATTCTCTTTGGTGTAGAATGACCTAATGATCTTCTGTTTTTAGGGGGGTCCCTGACCTCCCTTATATATCCGAGAGGTCAGAGTTACAAAGATGCTAACCAACCCCCTCCGAGGGATCACACCAGAACTGATCTCGAGTAGATCCTCTCCGTGTTGGTTAGCTCTATCTCCTATTTAAACGGGATAAACAAGAGATAAACAAAATGAATAAGAGATAAGACGGGCTTAATCTCTTAAACTTCGTAACATGCCCAGCCCGGTGGCCCTGGGTCTGACAGATGGAAATATCTCTTCTTCAGGGATTTCATACTCAGCTTGAATCTGCTGCAGCATCGGCCCCAGGGCTCTCTAGAAAACATGAGTCTTCCACATCAATCACCAGTCCTTGAAGTCGACAGCCGAAGAAATGAAGGCAAGGTCAACAGAAATTGGGATGAAAAGGTCTGAAAACAGACTGTAGCATCTTTGGGTAGTGACGGCATTAGGAAGGTCCACCCTGTTTGATGTCAAATGATGAAGGAGGAAGTGTGGAGGCACTTGCCCAAGACCAAATTGCCGGGTTGCTACAACCAGCTGGTAAAACTCGTATTCTGGTTTGATGATCCGGTTAGAAGTGCTCATGCCGACTGGGAGGAGGCAAGGGCGAATCATGATAGAGTACAGGTGCCGGGTGTCGACATCATCGGCGAAGTCAGCTAATCGGAATGTGGCTAGACTCTCAAAGATTTCAGACTCAGCATAGGGGAGGAAAGTGGGGTTGTCCAGGCCCTTGTAAAAATCCTAAACCATTGTGAGGCATCTGAAGGATTCAATTTGCTGCCAGGGAGACTGTACAAGGCCTGGCTGAAGCTGGTGCATCGGATTTGCCTCCCACTTTGGTTCGGGAAAGAATTGTTGGCCAGAGAGGGGAAGTTTGGGATGAAATCTTGAAAGTAAAGGTGAGCCCACAGCTGGATGAAACACCAGGGACCACTAGTCCGAAGTTTGTTATGGGAAAGAAGGCTCAAGGACATCAGATGAAGGTATCTGTAAATTTCTCCAAGGAATAATTTACCGAGGCCAATAGTATGACCTTTGGCAAGCTCATACGCCAGAGGAAGATAGTTCTTGGTTGGGGCAAGTGAAGGACCACAGAAGAGAAAGTGTTCTAGCCAAACATGCAAGAAAGGTGTGTGTTCTTTCTCTATTACAGGGCCTTTGGTTTTTTCGTGTTGATTCAGATATGTGCCCCAATTTGTGCATTCTACTTTGGAAGATAGCTTGAAAGGGACTTTAGATAACCTATAAGCAGAAGGACAGGATGACGCAATGTCTAAACCAGTGATCATCGTCACGTCCAGAAGAGTTGGGGTCATCGGACCATGACCAAAGAGTAAACAGTTCAAGGCATCGAACCAAAAATAGCTGATGGTCTTCAAAAGGTTCTCATCCTTTTCAAGAGGGGAAAGAGAGAGAGACAGAGCATCGGCTACCCCTATGGATTTCCATGTAGGCTGGTAGGTGTTTGCCACTCTGTTATACCAAGTTACCCAGCCCTCGGGAGTATTTGGCCAGGCACGAAGGCTGTCGGACCAAGAGTCTAGATCTATGTTTTGGTTTACAAATAGGATCCAATTAGCCTCACAAGAAATTAGATCTATGGGTTTCTCGTAAGAACAGGGCCCAAGACAGAAAGAATTGGAGGAAGAAGGATGCGGCAAGAGGATATCGGAAGTCTGAAGAAACCCGCGAAAGACAAAGTAATGAGAAAAGGGTCATTTAACAGCGCAAGAAATCTTATGATTACTGCATTAAATTAACAGAGGTCGGAGTTTTACCTTCAGACCAAAGACATTTGCATCAGTGTTCGAAGACTCCGCCATCGGGAACCTTGATGAAGTCGAGGACTCAGGGAATAGATCTAGGGTTGGCGGCGCAAGATCAAGTGTGTGTTCTCAGGCTCAGGGGTGAATTTTTGTGGCTAGGGTTTATGAACAATGGGGTTTGGAAAGGAACCTGGATTTGAGGAATTGTCAGAGATCTATTTTGGAGAGGGATCTAGATTCAGGCGGAAAATGAAGTGAATTTAAGAATCGGTTCGGATCCAGATCGGCATATTTGGAGAAAGGGGACCGATGCGTTGCCATCGGTCCTTGATAGACCATTGCGATTAAAAAGAAGATACTATTTACAATAAGGGAGTACATACAAAAGGGGAGCCGATTGCTTGTAGAGCCGATCTATCGGCTTGGTGCTACAGTTCACCACCAATAGACACCGGAGGTCTTGCTGCGCTTGGCTGGCGGAGCTTCGCTGGCGTCGCTGTTGTTGCTGCTGCTCTTCTCATCACTATCATCGCCTCCACTGCTGCTGTTGGTGAAGCTGCCGTCATCTTCGGTTTCTTTGTCATCCTTGTCGTCATCTTATGATGACCCGCCAAGGAGGAAGTTTTCTATTGCCGAATCCTCCTCGATTGAAGGAGAATCGGCTCTTCCTTCCAAAGAGGAGAGTTCTTCTTCCCAAAATGCATCGTATTCGTCATCTTCTTCTTGCTCGTCACCAAGGAGTAGCAGGAGATTGTGGCAGAACCAACCTGAATTATACCGACTCAAGTGCGCGAGTCCTTAATGCAGGGCTACCTCGCACTTCAAACGGTATAAAACTATTGGTCTGTCGGGTAACGTCCCGATGAACCACCGAACGCAGGATCTAACAAGGTACCTCACACGAAGGTGAGTCCAGAGATACAATGCCCAAAATAATTTACACCACAGGCAGTTATATTACAAAAATATACAAAATAACATTTGTTCTTACAGAAGAGAGTTTATTACATCACAAGTTCGAGTTTCTGATTAAAGCAGCGGAATTTGAAAAGCGGAGTTATTATACATGGCGTCATTACAGATATTATGCTAGCCCTGGCATAATATCACTCGGCGGGGTCTGTGTTGGCCGGGGACGGATCCCATTCCACGGACCAACCATCAGGCAAAGGGTAAGGCCACGGTGTAATGAACGCGGGCTCCTCAGAAGGATTACCTGGAGTAAATAAATGAAAGCAAGGCTGAGTATACTAATACTCAGCAAGACTTACCCGGAATTGGGTATATCTTAGCCCATAACTAGACTCATGCTGGCTTTTAGCTTTGGGTAGGGTTTTCAGCTGAAAAGCAACAAAGAGTAGATCCTTATTTTCAACTTTTAGCTTTCAGGTTCTAGTTGAATTAACCATTCTAGGTAAGCACCTATAACTATCCAAACATGGTAGAATCTTTACTCATACATCATCTTTAATAATCACATGATTGCTCTTGTTACTCTATGTGATAAAGGGGATAAGCAGTCTCATACATCTTGAGAGGCGGACGATTCCTGAATCGAGATTCAACCCTTGCAAGGTAAACCTAACACACACGCTTGGAACACCACAGGGTTGTTCCGAAGCAACCGTTTGCCTTTCATTCCGACTCGTGGATCAGGGCCACCACAAGCGACTGCAGGTCATACGCACTACAAAAGTGCAGGACGTACGTCTGTAGCGCGACTACAAAATCCGTACTCCTGGTTGCCCAGCAACACATATGCCTACACGTCGAACTACGTAACCAAAAGAAGCAAATACATGTGGTGGGTGGTATGTCCACTCCTCGGGCCGATCGGTTACTAGGCTTACCGCTTACCATATTTCACGGCATGTGGCTAGTACTTTCAAATGCTTAGCCACCGCTACCACACACTGCGACCTTATCAAATTCCACAACCCAGACGGGGTATCATCTCAACCATGATACCTCATAAACTCCCGTCCGGCATCCTTATAATGATAGCAGGAATGTAAACATTACAATTCCTATATCGCGCGAGTGACAGGAAATCACTCGACTTTTACCGGTCCTATAAGCAGAGCAGCTAGTCGAACTCAAGTTCTAGTGTTCAATACATTGGTTCCTAGAATAATGCAACTAAGGTTTCCAAACAACTCCTAAGAACCTAATGCATAAAGATATATAAATAACATAGGTTGCAGTGTAATAAAGTAGGGGTTATGTCCGGGGCTTGCCTTCGCTGGTGGGGTTGGGGTTAGTCAAACTAGTTTCTTCCGAACCTTGGTTCGGGGCTTCAGAGAAATCCGCAACAAGAGTCCCGGGGTCTTCCAAACAAACTTCTTCTTGTTCTGGGATCAACTGATAATCCCCGTCAGCGAGAGTGGTCGAGTCTACATGAGATGCAAATTACAAGTTATGGAATGCCTTTACTTTTAGTTTACTTCCCGATAAAGTTGCAATCCAATATAAATAATATTTTATTTTGATATATTTCCCAATTACTGGTACTGGGCAGTCATTTATTGAGTACTAATAAATTTACTTAGATTCATTAAACAATAACTTTAGCTAGGTTAAGTGTTCAATTAGTAGCATGGAGCAGCAAGTGGTGGGGTTCCCATTAACAATTATATTAAAAGCTCTACATATTATCCTCTCAAGTTATATGATTTTTAAGTTACCATCACCTTCAAAATTAAATATATAATATCTAATTAACATCTAATTCATAGTTGAAAATTTGATAATATGTTGCACTAATACAAAACAGAACATTAATATATTTTTCATGATTTTTGAATATATGAAAGTGTGTGTATTATGTAACTACACATTATTTCTAACAAAATCTATACAACAAGAAAATATTACTGGAGTACAAGATTAATTATTTTTCTTCATTTCTACATGTTAAAAGAAAATTATTGGCACTGGTTTTACTAATTTATCATTTTTCTATGAATTACTATGTAATTCTTAAGTCTACAAGCAATCAACTTTGATATTTAAATTAAGTCATTAATTATTCAAAAACTGAAGTCGACCCTTAAAACAAAGTTACAGATCTTTGTCTAAAGATTCCAACAAAATTTAGTTTACCATTTTATGATTTTTCCTTAAAGAGATATGGTATTTCTAAGTTAACAGCAAAAATTACATAAGGAGGTCCTTGGCTACTATTCCACTGAGTCTAGGGCTTTGCAAGAAACCCCCTGGGTTTCTTTTCCTTCTAACCCGAGGTCCCTGGGCTGGGAACCGAGCAGAGCAGAGCAGTGACGGCCGTGTTCCGGCGACGGTGGTCGCCGGCGGCGAGGTCCAAGGGCAGGAATCGGGTCAGGGGCTTACTGCGGTCGTGTTGAGCTACGTGTCGTGGACGAGGACGGCCGGAACAGTGAAGTTCGACTTGAGCCCGAGGTGACGGCGGAGGGGTCAACGGCGACGAGGGTGCTCCGGCGATGAACGTCGGCCAACAACCTGCGCACGAGAACCAGTGAGTCGTGGGGAACGTGCACGTGTCATCAATTGGATGAATTCATGCTGGATCGAGGGAGTTCGACGGAGACCGAGGCGGCGGCGGCGAGGATGAACGCCGGCGAGCGTCGGGGAGGCGCTGTGGTGCACCCGAGGGTCAAGGGATGGGTCGGACAGCTTCAGGGGGATGATGTGGTTCTGTTAAGGGTGATGTGGTGGCTCGGGAGTACCTGCAACGAGCTGCCCACGGTGAGGCCGAGGGCGGCGGCGGATGGCGATTGTCGGCGACGAGGTTTCAACAGAAATTGGAGGACCACGAGTGGTCGGGGAGCACCAGTGGACTACGGGTAAACTTGTGCAAGTGCTGGCTGGGGCGGAGGTGGTCCGGTGTGGGCTGTCCACAGGCGGGTGGTGCACGGCCGGAGAAGAAGAGGACGACGGCGACGGAATGCAGCTCGGTCACTGGGAATTGGGCGCTGGGGTTAGCAAGACAGCAAATGAGTGTGGGTGTGGTGCTGCTGCGCGCGAGAGAGAGGGAGTTAAGGCACTGCAGCGAGCTGTCCACGACGGCGAGGAGGTGGCGGCCGGAGATGGCTCGGGCACGTCGTGGCGCGCGTGGGAGAAGCCACCAGGGGAGAGGAAAGAAGTCGAGACCGGGAGGGGAGGACGCGTGGATGAGTTCTGCAGCTGGAGGTGGCGCTCGGGGCGCGGGATCGACGGCGAGCGGCGGTGGCAGAAGCGGCGCAGAGAGGGAAGCGGCGCTTGCCAGAGGAAGACGAAGCAGGGGGTGTCAGGAGGACTAATTCGTAAATTCCAACGAGTTCAGGGACCCCACTGTAATCTAAAATTTTCCTACTGCTACAAAGGTCAAATAGAAAAGTGCTCAACATGAAAGTTGTAGAGAATTTTAAATCCTACAAGATTGCTTTAGGGTTCAAGTTCCAAATTTCAAAGAATAAAGTTTTATTTTAAACTTTAGAGCACCATTCAAATTATACACTTTGTCTTGTAATTCAAACAACTTGCTTTAATGCTTAGGGTCTTTTTGCAAGTTTTCCTGCAGTCATCATTACTAGTTCTTTTTACACTTTAGTCCTTAGGTAAAATTGAGTTTTACTTTTATCTTTTACCATTTCACATGTAAATCCTTATATGTTTGTAATAATTACTTAAAGGTCCTTAATTTCATATTAAGCCTATTTCCCTTAGTGTTTATTTATCTTTTGCTCTTTTCTTTTCTATAACCATCTGAAATTTGACACTTAGGATCATTTCCACATACTTGCACATGAAAATTTATAAAACTTGAAATTTACAAATGTACCCTTATTGCTTTGTACACTCGTAAACACTATATCCTGCTTACATATTCTACACCTAAACTTAGTATCTATTTGATTAACTACCTGGATATCACAGCCTTCCCCCCTTAAAAAGAATCTCGTCCCGAGATTCCGAAGCTGAACAGAATTGGATAATTAGATTTGGGGATTGGCTTGAAGGAAGTCTGGAAAATTCCGTTGAAGATAAGACTCAGTTTCCCAAGTCGCTTCTTCTTCGGTGTGATGATCCCACAAGATCTTGTACATCTTAACTGCTCTTCTTCTGGTGAACCTTTCCTTAGTATCCAGAATTCGAAGAGGTTGTTCAATGTATGACAAATCAGGTTCTATCTCAAGGGTACTTGTCTCAACGATTTCTGTGGGTACTTTGACACACTTCTTAAGTTGAGAGATGTGAAAGACATCGTGAATAGCTGCCCATTGAGATGGAAGACGAAGTTTGTAAGCCACTGGGCCACAAACATCAAGAATTTCAAAGGGTCCGACATACCGAGGTGCTAATTTCCCCTTTATGCCAAAGCGTTGGACGCCTTTGGTAGGTGATACTCGGAGATAGACAAAATCTCCTATCTGGAATTGCAGAGGTTTCCTTCTCTTATCTGCATAACTCTTTTGTCTGGACTGAGCGGTTTTAAGATTAAATTGAATAACCTTAATCTTATCTTCGGCTTCAACAACTAGGTCTGGTCCGAAGACTTTGCGTTCACCGGTCTCTGACCAACTCAAAGGAGTTCGGCATCTACGACCATATAACGCTTCAAAAGGAGCCATTTGAAGACTAGCTTGGTAACTGTTGTTGTAAGCGAATTCAGCTAGACCAAGACACTTGTCCCAACTTGTACCATAATGAATAATACAAGCTCGAAGCATGTCTTCAAGAATCTGGTTAACTCGCTCAGTTTGCCCATCAGTCTGGGGGTGATATGCAGAGCTTCGAATCAATTTGGTTCCTAGAGCTGATTGTAGCTGCTCCCAGAACCGTGCAATAAATTGGGGTCCACGATCAGATATGATAGTTTTCGGAACCCCATGCAATCGAACGATTTGTTCCAGATAGACTTCAGCATACTTCTTAGCAGAGTAAGTGGTATGTACCGGAAGAAAATGAGCTGTTTTTGTGAGTCTATCGATGATTACCCATATGGAGTCATGTTTTTGGGATGTGTTGGGAAGACCAACAATGAAATCCATGCTAATGTCTTCCCATTTCCATGACGGAATGGGTAATGGCTGAAGTGTACCAGAAGCCTTGAGATGACTGGCTTTGACTCTCTGGCATGTATCGCACTCAGACACATATTTGGCAATTTCTCTCTTCATTCTGGTCCACCAAAAATGTTGCCGAAGATCGTGATACATCTTGGTGCTACCAGGATGAATAGAGAATTTGGACAAATGTGCTTCGTCGAGGATTTGCTTACGAAGTTGATGATCCTTAGGCACAACAAGTCGATCGTTGAACCATAGGACTCCTTGACGATCAGTGTGAAAACACCGATACTTAGCTTCTCCCTGGGATAGCTTGGATTTAATAATTTTGACACCCTCATCATGTAGCTGCGACATGACGATTTTATCCCGCAAAGTAGACTCAACGGAGATCAAGTTTAAACTACCTTGGGGAATAATCTCCAAATTGAGTCTCCGCATTTGATGGCAAAGAGTGTCATTTAAAGTGGATATGGTCAAACAATGACAATGTGACTTGCGGCTAAGTGCATCCGCAACCACATTAGCTTTGCCCGGATGATAATGTACCTCAAGGTCATAATCCTTGATTAACTCCAACCAACGCCTTTGCCTCATATTTAAATCAGCCTGAGTGAAAATATACTTGAGGCTCTTATGGTCAGTGTAAATGTTACACTTAGCGCCCATAAGATGATGTCTCCAGATCTTGAGAGCATGAATAACTGCTGCCAATTCAAGATCATGTGTTGGATAATTTTGCTCATGAGTCCGAAGTGCTCGGGATGCATAAGCAATAACCCGGTTGTTTTGCATAAGAACACAACCAAGGCCAATTCCGGAAGCGTCACAGTAGACATCAAAAGGCTGAGTACTATCTGGCTGAGCTAGCACTGGGGCTGTCGTCAGAAGTTTTCTTAAAGTGTGAAATGCTTCCTCACACTTCTCGTCCCAACGGAACTTAACTTCTTTCTTGAGTAGCTCAGTCATGGGTTTGGCTATCTTGGAGAAGTCTGGAATGAATCGGCGATAATAACCTGCCAATCCAAGGAAACTCCGTATTTGATGGACTGAGGTGGGAGGATTCCAGTCCATAACTTCTTGAACTTTGGTTGGATCAACCGATATGCCTTGACTGGAGATAGTATGTCCCAAAAATTTCACACTATCCAGCCAGAATTCACATTTTGAAAATTTGGCATAAAGGCGATGATCTCGTAATCGTTGAAGAACGACACGTAAATGGTTAGCATGGTCTTCTTTGGTTCTGGAGTAGATCAGAATGTCATCGATGAAGACCACGACGAATTTATCAAGCTCCGGCATAAATACGGAATTCATGAGATACATGAAATATGCCGGTGCATTTGTAAGTCCAAATGACATGACCAGATATTCATAAAGTCCATATCTGGTTGAGAAGGCCGTTTTTGGAATATCACAAGGCCTGATCTTGATCTGATGATAACCGGAGCGTAAATCAATCTTAGAAAAGACCTTTGCTCCAGCTAGTTGATCAAACAAGATATCAATGCGGGGAAGGGGATACTTATTTTTAATGGTAACCGCATTGAGTGGACGGTAGTCGACACATAATCTTAGGCTATCGTCTTTCTTCTTGACAAAGAGAGCAGAACAACCCCAAGGTGAAGCACTAGGGCGGATATAACCTTTATCAAGAAGATCTTGGAGCTGGATTTTCAATTCTGCCAACTCATTTGGAGGCATTCGATACGGCCTTTTTGAAACTGGAGCTGTGCCAGGTTGAAGTTCAATGATGAACTCGATGTCTCGATCTGGTGGCATTCCAGGCAGATCGTCGGGAAAGACATCGGGAAATTCACATACTATCGGAATATCCTTAACTTTGATATTTGTGATAGCATATGCGCAAGGGTGTAAACATTCTGGCTGGGGCAGATAAAGAGTGGTAACCCCATAGTATGGTGAATCAATTTCAACCACTCGGGAAGATATATCTAACTGGACTCGATGTTCAGTCATCCAGTTTGTCCCGAGTATAATATCAATTCCCTCTAGACTGAGTAAAACCAAATCAGTTTTTATTTCTTTACTACCTAACTGAAGTGGTACATTTCTACTTATTTGGTTGGAGGTGATTTTTCCTCCAGGGGTAGTGATCATATATGACCCCTGGATAGGACAAGATTCAAGTCCTAGTCGGGTTCCACAGTTGTTACTAATAAAGCTATGTGTTGCTCCGGAATCGAATAAAGTAACAACTGGTTGATGGTAAATAGAAAATGTACCCGACATGACAGGAGCTCCATCTGGAAGTTCTGCCAGAGTGGTGAAGTTAATCCGTCCTTGACGAACTTGCATCACCGGCTTCTTTCCCTTATTCTGGTTTCCCTGGGTGGAGCTCTGCCCTTGATTAGATTCTTAGGCCGCGGACAATCTCGGATAAGATGATCCGCACTTCCGCAATTGTAGCAGCGATAGTTGTTGCCCTTCTGTGGCACTTGCGGAACATTTGGCCGTTGGCCAGATTGTTGTGCTTGTTGTGGTGGCACAGGGGGTCTAAACCTTCCTTGCTGCTGAGGCGGCCTAAAAACCAATCTTCCCGTAGGGGCATTGCGTTGTGGTGCTCTGGACGGTGTATTAGAAACAACCCGATACCTCGGTGGTTGAGCACTCGAGGGTCCAGCAGAGTTCTTCCGCTTCTTCTCGGCAGAATGCGCCACAATACAGTCTTCTTGAGTTAAGGCCATGTTGACCAACTCACTGAAAGTATTGGCCTTCACAAGGTTCAGGCGTTCTTTGAGTTTGGTGTTCAGGCCCCGACGGAAGCGGTCTTGTTTCTTGGTATCATTATCTGCGTGATACCCTGCATACTGGCACAGATGATTGAAATTCTGTGCATATTGCAAAACTGTATTGGCACCTTGGGTAAGAGCCAGAAACTCGTTAAGCTTTCGCTCCAATAACCCTGCGGGTATATAATGCGCTCTGAAAGCGACCCGGAATTCATCCCATGTGATAACATGCCCTGCAGGTTGCATGGCATAAAAATTGTCCCACCAGATTCTAGCAGCACCACGAAGTTGTTGAGCAGCAAAGGAGGCCTTGCTAGAATCCGCACATGGTATGGTCAGGAGAGCGAACTTCGACTCAATAATGTGGAGCCAGGCATCGGCATCTAACGGTTCCTCGGCCTTACTGAAGAAAGGCGGTTGGGTACTGAGGAAATCCTGGTAGCTAGCCACAGGAGGATTACGATCATCCCGGCCTCCTCGGAATTGTTGCTGCTGATTCTGCTGTGCTTGAACTAGCAAATTAAGCAATTCCGTTTGCCGAGCCATGACTTTGGCAAGGTTGGGAGGAGGTGGTGGTGGTTGCTGAGAACCACTGGCTTGATCAGCCCTGAAACCCTCCGGGGTTCCTCTTGTAGCTCCAACCATCTGAAATCAAGGAGATGTCCATTATTAACCATATATCCTTACTCCCAATTTCAGAAGACATAATCAATGCATATATTCCGCAAATCATCTCATATCAAAATTTAAAGATAATGAACAAGATGATGAAACCGGAAATTATATTACATTGCTAACCCAATAGTTTCTCACATCACATGTCGAAAGTTTACTACATAGGCCATCTATGTTACATCAAATGGCACGAGGTTTGACTACTTTAATTATTACATTCGCTTAGATTACATCTCGAAGGTTTGACAATTCACTAAAAATCGTCGAAATTTCCTACAGAGGATTGACTGCCTGAAAGAGAGTGATGGGGACTAATAACAGGGTCCCCATGCTCAGAATCAATCTCTGAAATACCCTCAATTTCCTCTGGGTCTTCTTCTTCTTCCTCTTCAGGTACTAGGGTATAGCAGGAAGGATGGGTTGCTGCTGCAATTCTTCAATATGAGCCTGGGCATCATCCGCTTCGAGCATCAGATCATGAATATGCTCTTGTAGAAATTCTATAACAGCATCACGTTGGGTGATAAGATGATCACTTTCCATGATCTGATCTTCGCGGTGAAGAATTGTTTCATCCCTAGCTGCAATAATTTCATCCTTTTGGGTTACCAAAGCTTGTAACTCTTCGATTTGGGTCACTCGGTGATCAGCATTCCGATAGTGGCCTTGAGCCACACCGGTTATCTGATTTACCCCATGACGCAGTAGCTTTTGGTAACAGTATTGCACATCCATAAACCTGGTAACAATACGGAACGGTTTCTTCAGCTACATCTCCTAACAAATGACCAAAATGGTCTGTCCGAACATCCCAGTCCGAATTTACTCGGTCTATGGTAGGAAATAATCCAATAGGATATGCAGCAACTTCAATCGGATGTTGATTGCAGAAGAGTTTGATTCCTTCTAAAGCAGCAGTTTCAAGAGTATCCACTAGGCGATATCCAACCACTTCCACTTCTATGGGAGGCCATAAGGAGCGGAAAGGGTGTTGAGGAATTATCATCTTAACCCTGCAGCGGAAAACTCCTTCTTCAAGATACTCTACCCCATCATACATAGGAGGCTCTGTATAATGGAACATACTCAAGGATTCCCACAAAAGACGAGGAAACCCTTCCCAATGTAAACCATTGGTGTGAAAATGCCCCTCCTGATCCCAAAAGGTACTAGTAGGAGCAGCCATCTGCGACAACAATGCAAATGGTAAGATATTTTTACCCTGTTGAAAAAGCTTACAAGGTAAAATGGATTAAGATAGCGAATTCTGATAACAGCAAAGGCTGGAAATCAGATGGATGCCTAAGATACCCATCTAAGGATTCTTACTTACCCAAATTAAAAATACCGACATTGCCTATTTCTTAGGAATATCAATTTAAACATTTAATTTGTTTGCTTAAAGGATTTATGCATGCACGTACTAAACGATCTCACAACTAAAAATAACTGCCAAGTAATCTTGGTCTTACGTGGTTAGTTACGGTGGCACAATATAGATACGTCTCTCACTATTAACTAGTCGATAAATCCTATTCGTCCTAGTTTCGGAATCGTGGTTAGTGTACCTGCAGAAAACCACAATGCATATATATATCCAATGAACCTTTCATGCCAGCATGTCATGAAAGCGTCCCCATTCATTACTGTTCACTATAGAAACAGCATCTGTACATTACCGCCGTACAGACAACGTTAGCATACGTTATTGAATAACGTATTCACGGGGTACCGCAAAATGCGGGGTATGAACAGCGATCGCCATACCCTGCGCCGAACCATATACTCCCAATGTAGTCAACCAAGGTTGATACATTGGCAGCATCTCAAGTAGGCCACTGCTTGAGAATCAGCGTTCGGTTCGCATCACCGACGGGAAGGCCAAGCTCCCTCAGTTGGCTGAGGATTCTTACCTTCTTACCTTCCGATCGAAGATGTCGTTACATAATTGTAAAGTTGGATTGTGCATGAAATTAAGTTTCAACTGAAAGGTAATGCTGGAAGTTAGTCATATACATTTATATTATAGCCACCTTTAATTCCCATAATAGTATTACCCTAGGGCTTACGTACTATACATAATCCTTAACGAACCAACGTAGTTCGCAAATACTTGATTATGAAATTTTATACTAAAATTACTTTTTAAGGCTAATTATATCTCCAGGGTACACTTGTTAGCTCTGATACCAGCTGTGGCAGAACCAACCTGAATTATACCGACTCAAGTACGCGAGTCCTCAATGGAGGGCTACCTCGCACTTCAAACGGTATAAACTATTGGTCTGTCGGGTAACGTCCCGATGAACCACCGAACGCAGGATCCAACAAGGTACCTCACACGAAGGTGAGTCCAGAGATACAATGCCAAAATAATTTACACCACAGGCAGTTATATTACAAAAATATACAAAATAACATTTGTCTTACAGAGAGAGTTTATTACAACACAAGTTCGGTTTCTGATTAAAGCAGCGGATTTGAAAAGCAGTTATATACGGCGTCATTACAGATATTATGCTAGCCCTGGCATAATATCACTCGGCGGGTCTGTGTTGGCCGGGGACGGATCCCATTCCACGGACCAACCATCAGGCAAAGGGTAAGGCCATGGTGTAATGAACGCTGGCTCATCAGAAGGTTACCTGAAGTAAATAAAAAAAGCAAGGCTGAGTATACTAATACTCAGCAAGACTTACCCGGAATTGGGTATATCTTAGCCCATAACTAGACTCATGCTGGCTTTTAGCTTTGGGTAGGGTTTTCAGCTGAAAAGCAACAAAGAGTAGATCCTTATTTTCAATTTTAGCTTTCAGGTTCTAGTTGAATTAACCATTCTAGTAAGCACCTATAACTATCCAAACATGGTAGAATCTTTACTCATCATCATCTTTAATAATCACATGATTGCTCTTGTTACTCTATGTGATAAAGGGGATAAGCAGTCTCATACATCGTGAGAGGCGGACGATTCTGAATCGAGATTCAACCCTTGCAAGGTAAACCTAACACACACGCTTGGAACACCACAGGGTT